>NW_026969021.1:0-57637 GCF_028390025.1 Pseudophryne corroboree
TCGCCTGGGCTACCGGTGCCGAAATTAGTGAAGGCCCATTCTACCAGGAAGGTGGGCTCATCTTGGGCGGCTGCCCGAGGGGTCTCGGCACTTCAGCTTTGCAGAGCAGCTACGTGGTCGGGTTCAAACACCTTTGCTAAGTTTTACAAGTTTGATACCCTGGCTGAGGAGGACCTCATGTTTGCTCAATCGGTGCTGCTGAGTCGTCCGCACTCTCCCGCCCGTGTTGGAGCTTTGGTATAGACCCCATGGTCCTCTAGGACGTAAGAGAAAATAGGATTTTAGTACCTACCGGTAAATCCTTTTCTCCTAGTCCGTAGAGGATGCTGGGCGCCCATCCCAGTGCGGACGGTTACTTGCAGTGTATTCTTACTAGTTGCATTGGTTTATTTTCAGGGAGCGCTGCTGGCGTCACAGGCTCCCTGCTTCGTGGGACTGAGGGGAGAGAAGCAGACCTACTTCTAATGAGTTCAAAGAATCTGCTTCTTAGGCCACTGGACACCATTAGCTCCAGAGGGTCTGATCGCTAGCCGTGCTAGATGCTCGTTCCCGGAGCCGCGCCGTCTACCCCCCTTGCAGAGCCAGAAGAAAGAAGCCGGGTGAGTACAGAAGTGAAGAAGACTTCAGAGACGGCAGACGCTGACTGAGGTACCGCGCGGTGGTCGCGCTGCGCGCCTGGCTCATACACAGCGGCACTGTTGGGTGCAGGGCGCTGGGGGGGGGGTGCCCTGGCAGCAGGAAACCTCAGATTGGCACTGGCAAAAGACATATGGGTGCCTGGGCACATATTATTCCCCCGCCAGTATAAATAAATTTTCACAGGAAGCGGGACTGAAGCGCGCCATTGAGGGGGCGTGGCTTAGCCCTCACAGCACTAACCAGCGCCATTTTTCTCTTCACAGAGCTGCAGACGCTGAGCCTTCCTCTCCACTGTCACAAGTAACAGGGAAAAATGGGGGACCACAGTTTATTTGGTGCTTATTATTGTATTTCTGATAAGAAAAGCGCTGACATCTCTGGGGCTGTGTATTGCACACTTCAGAACATAGTTGGCGCTGGGGTGTGTGCTGGCAAACTCCCTTTGTGTCTCCCTGACAGGCTTAGAGTGGGTCTGTTCCTTATAGCCAGTGTGTTTGGTGGTGTCGGTGCACGGGTGTCGGCATGTCTGAGGCTGAATGCTCTTCCCAGGAGGAAGTAGGAGTGGAGACAATACAGGCTGTAGGGGTGACCCCGTCGGCACCGCCGTGTCCTGATTGGATGAATATGTTGAGTGTTTTGAATGCTAATGTGGCTTTGTTAAATAAGAGGTTTGATAAAACTGAGTCACAGCACCAAGAATGGAGAAGGTCCATGGAGGATGCATTGTCACAAACCCCTTCGGGGTCACAGAAACGTTCATTTGCCCAGTTAGTGGACACAGATACCGACACGGATTCTGATTCCTGTGTCGACTATAATGATACCAGATTGTCTCCTAAGCTGGCTAAAAATATTCAGTACATGATTGTGGCGATAAAGGACGTGTTGAATATCACGGAGGACCCTGAGGTTCCTGATACGAGGGTCTGCATGTATAAGGGTAAGAAACCTGAGGTAACGTTCCCTCCCTCTCATGAACTGAATACTCTTTTTGAAAAGGCTTGGGAAAATCCTGACAAAAAGTTTTTGATTCCCAAGAGTATTCTGCTGACATATCCTTTTCCCTCGGGGGACTGGAAAGTGTGGGAATCAACCCCCTCTGTGAACAAGGCCTTATCCCGACTGTCCAAAAAGGTGGCTCTTCCGAGTCCGGACACGGCAGCCCTGAAGGATCCTGCGGATCGTCGACAGGAAAGCACATTGAAATCGATCTATGTCGCTACGGGTACGCTGCTCAGACCTACCGTAGCGTCGGCATGGGTGAGTAGCGCTATTGAAAAATGGGCAGATAATTTATCCTCTGAGATTGATACCCTGGACAGGGATAGCATTCTCGTAACTTTAAGTTACATAAGGGACGCTGCAGGGTATCTGAAAGACGCTGCAAGGGATATTGGCTTTTTGGGATCAAAGGCCAATGCCATGTCAGTCTCGACTAGGAGGGCATTGTGGATTCATCAATGGAATGCTGATGCTGATTCAAAGAAAAATATGGAGACTCTGCCGTATAAAGGTGGTGTCTTGTTTGGTGACGGCCTCGCGGACTTGGTATCTACGGCTACTGCGGGTAAGTCATCATTTCTACCTTATGTCCCTGCACAGCAGAAGAAAATGCCTTACTATCAGATGCAGTCCTTTCGGCCCAATAAGTACAAAAGAGGGCAAGGGGGCTCCTTCTCCTACTAGAGGTAGGGGAAGGGGAAAAAGATCGCCTGCGGTGGCAGGTTCCCAGGAGCAGAAGCCCTCCACGGCTGCTGGAAAACCCTCCGCATGACGCTGCGGCTCCTCTACAGGAGTCCGCTCCAGTGGGGGCACGTCTCAAGCTCTTCTGTCAGGTCTGGGTTCGCTCGGGTCTGGATCCTTGGGTTTTAGACATTGTGACCCAAGGTTACAGGCTGGAGTTTCAAGACGTGCCCCCTCACCATTTTTTCAAGTCAGCCTTGCCAGCTTCTCTCCCAGAAAGGGAAGTGGTATGCGCGGCCATACAAAAGCTGTGTTTACATCAGGTCATTGTCACAGTACCACCGTCACAACAAGGAAAAGGCTTTTATTCAAGCCTGTTCGTGGTACCGAAGCCGGATGGCTCGGTCAGACCGATTCTGAACTTAAAGTCTCTCAATTTCTATCTGAAGAGATTCAAATTCAAAATGGAATCTCTTCGGGCGGTGATCGCCAGTCTGAAGGGAGGAGATTTTATGGTATCAGTAGACATAAAGGATGCGTACTTACACGTCCCCATTTACCCTCCGCATCAGGCGTACCTGAGGTTTGCGGTTCAGGATTGTCATTACCAATTTCAGACGCTGCCATTTGGGCTTTCCACAGCTCCAAGGATCTTCACAAAAGTGATGGCGGAAATGATGGTCCTCTTGCGCAAGCGAGGAGTCACAATTATCCCGTACTTGGACGATCTCCTGATAAAGGCGAGATCAAGGGAGAAATTACTAGAGCACATCGCGCTCTCCCTGAAGATTCTACAGCAACATGGTTGGCTCCTAAATTTGCAAAAATCACAGTTGGTTCCGACAACGCGGCTGTCATTCCTGGGCATGGTTCTGTACACGGAGTTACAGAGAGTTTTTCTACCGGTGGAGAAAACTCTGGAAATCGAGAACATGGTAAAAGGGATTCTGAGACCGGCGAGAGTGTCGATTCATCAGTGCACTCGGTTGCTGGGAAAGATGGTGGCGGCTTACGAGGCCATTCCGTTTGGCAGGTTTCATGCCAGAGTGTTTCAGTGGGACCTGCTGGACAAGTGGTCCGGGTCTCGCCTACTCATACACCAGAAAATGGTCCTATCTTCCGGGACCAGAATCTCTCTCCTGTGGTGGCTGCACAGTCCTCACCTTCTAGAGGGAGGCAGGTTCGGGATCCAGGATTGGGTCCTGGTAACCACGGATGCAAGTCTCCGGGGATGGGGAGCAGTCACACAAGGGGAAAATTTCCAGGGAAAATGGTCTAGTCAGGAGGCTTGTCTGCACATAAACATTCTGGAGTTGAGGGCCATTTACAACGGCCTTCGACAAGCGGATAATCTTCTTCAAGATCTGCCCGTCTTGATTCAGTCAGACAACATAACAGCAGTGGCGTACATAAACCGTCAGGGCGGAACGAAGAGCAGAGCGGCGATGACAGAGGCCACAAAAGTTCTCCACTGGGCGGAAAGACATGTAAGCGCTCTGGCGGCGGTCTTTATTCCAGGAGTGGACAACTGGGAAGCAGACTTCCTCAGCAGACACGATCTCCATCCAGGGGAGTGGGGTCTTCATCAAGAGGTCTTCGCAGAAGTGACAAGTCACTGGGGAATTCCTCATGTAGACATGATGGCGTCTCGCCTCAACAAGAAACTTCTGAGGTATTGTCCCAGGTCAAGGTACCCTCAAGCAATAGCGGTGGACGCCCTGGTGGCACCGTGGGTCTTTCCATCGGTCTACGTGTTCCCGCCGCTTCCACTCGTACCGAAGGTGATAAGGATCGTAAGAAGAACAAGAGTTCCGGCGATACTCATTGTCCCAGACTGGCCGAAGAGACCCTGGTATCCGGATCTTCAGGAGTTGATCATAGGAGATCCGTGGCCTCTTCCTCTGCGAGAGGACCTGTTGCAGCAAGGTCCGTGCGTATCCCAGGACTTACCGCAGCTGCGTTTGACGGAATGGCGGTTGAACGCCGTATTCTAGCCCGAAAGGGGATACCCAGTGAAGTTATCCCCACTCTACTTCAGGCTATAAAAGAAGTAACGGCGAAGCATTACCACCGTATTTGGAGAAAATATATGTCTTTGTGTGAATCCAAGAAAGCCCCTACGGAGGAATTTCAGCTGGGGCGTTATCTCCATTTTCTACAAGCTGTTGTGGATGCGGGCCTTAAGCTAGGCTCCATTAAGGTACAAATTTCGGCCTTGTCAATATTCTTTCAAAAGGAATTGGCTTCCCTCCCTGAGGTTCAGACTTTCGTGAAGGGGGTGCTGCATATCCAGCCTCCTTTTGTGCCTCCGGTGGCACCGTGGGATCTCAACGTGGTGTTACGATTCCTGCAATCTCCTTGGTTTGAACCTTTACGGAAGGTTGAATTAAAATTCCTCACTTGGAAAGTGGTCATGTTGTTGGCTTTGGCGTCAGCAAGGCGAGTATCTGAGTTGGTGGCCTTGTCTCACAAGAGCCCTTATTTAATCTTCTATGAAGATAGAGCGGAGTTGAGAACTCGGCAGCAGTTTCTGCCAAAGGTGGTTTCAGCTTTTCACATGAACTAACCTATTGTGGTGCCAGTGGCTACTGGCGCCCTCGTGGACTCAAAGTCTTTGGATGTGGTCAGGGCTTTGAAAATCTATGTAGCCAGAACGGCTCAGATTAGGAAAACGGAGGCTCTGTTTGTCCTATATGCTCCCAATAAGATTGGGATGCCTGCTTCCAAGCAGACTATTGCGCGTTGGATCTGTAATACGATTCAACAGGCTCATTCTACAGCTGGATTTCCGTTACCGAAATCGGTTAAGGCCCATTCTACCAGGAAGGTGGGCTCATCTTGGGCGGCTGCCCGTGGGGTCTCGGCGTTACAGCTTTGCCGTGCGGCTACTTGGTCGGGTTCAAACACTTTTGCAAAGTTGTACAAGTTTGATACCCTGGCTTATGAGGACCTCTTGTTTGGTCAATCGGTGCTGCAGAGTCATCCGCACTCTCCCACCCGATCTGAAGCTTTGGTATAATCCCCATGGTCTATGAAGTGTCCCCAGCATCCTCTAGGATGTAGGAGAAAATAGGATTTTAATACCTACCGGTAAATCCATTTCTCTTAGTCCGTAGAGGATGCTGGGCGCCTGTCCCTGTGCGAATTCTTTCTGCAGTAGTGGTTGTAGATTTTGGTTGTGTACACAATGGTTGTGTTTGGTTATAATCAGCCTGTTGCTGGTTTTTTGTTCATGCTGTTGACTGGGTTTACTTACAAATGCCATGTTGTACGGCGTGTTTGTGGTGTGAGCTGGTATGTATCTCACCCTTAGTTTTAAAAATAATAAAAATCCTTTTCCTCGAAATGTCCGTCTCCCTGGGCACAGTTCCTATAACTGAGGTCTGGAGGAGGGATATAGAGGGAGGAGCCAGTTCACACCCAGTAAAAGTCTTAGAGAGTGCCCATGTCTCCTGCGGATCCCGTCTATACCCCATGGTCTATGAAGTGTCCCCAGCATCCTCTACGGACTAAGAGAAAAGGATTTACCAGTAGGTATTAAAATCCTATTATCTTCTGGTAGGATGTGTCCCATTGTTGTTAGTCCACAACTATCAATGAAGTTAACTGCAAGTTATGGATCAGATTGACATTAACTCCTAAGGAAAGAGCAGGAGATTGTAATGAGATGTCATCTGATGGGATGCATTTAACCGCTCTAATGATTGGCTGGTGCATTATCACATTCCACTTTTCACTGCTTTATCACTTCTCAAGGCTTAATATTTTTACCATAGTTTGTGATTGCTGCATAGAACTTATTGCACAGTACTTTCGGAAGCTGTCTAGGAATGGTACGGAACAAAACAGTAATTTTGGCAGTAGAACCACTTTAACCGCTGCTAATTGTCCCGGGTGGTCTTCAGTATGCCGGCTGTCGGGATCCCGGCGCACAGTATACCGGCGCCGGAATCCCGACAGCCGGTATACCGACACTTATTCTCCCTCGTGGGGGTCCACGACCCCCCTGGAGGGAGAATAAAATAGCGTGCGCCACCGTGCCCGCAGCGTGGCGAGCGCAGCGTGGCGAGCCCGCAAGGGGCTAATTTGCGCTCGCCACACTGTCGGTAAGCCGGCGGTCGGGCTCCCGGCGCCGGTATGCTGGTCGCCGGGAGCCCAACCGCCGGCATACCATACCACACCCAATTGTCCCATCTAAGACATTTCTTGAAACAACCAATCTTTAACCAAGCCATTAAACACCCACCAGCAATTTGAACTCCCAGATATCTCAACGAGCATGTTTGTCAGGCGTACTTAAAATTAGAGCGTAAGTTGTTTAAAATATCAATGGGGATATTAAAGGGGAGAGCCACGGTTTTGGTGGTATTTCATTTATAGAAGGAGATATCAGCAAAGCTACTTAATACTGGAGTCAATGCTGGGAAGGAATTGTCACGCTTGATGCGGAATGTGGATCCGGATTAGATGTATGTGAAACAGGAATTTCAGTTTCCTATAACATGAGACGGGCTGGTCAAATGAAGGTTCTTCTCATAGGTTACTACTGAGAGGGGAAGCACGGAGAGAGAGAGGAAAACGCATGGACTAGTGGAGGGAACGGTGAGGAAAGAGTCAGAGCTTCTAATTTTTTTCCACCAGCGATTCGACAGCAAGCGCAAAGATCAGAGGAGACAGCAGGCAACGTTGATGAGTGCCATTGGCGATCTTAAAACTCAATGATATGAGACCATTTACAAATATTCTCGCTGAAGGAGTGGAATATAAAGCTAAAATGGAATCAAGTATCCTATCACCAAACCTAATTTTTTGTAGTACAGCCTTAAGACAGCCCCATTGGAGTTTATCAAATGCCTGTTCTGCGTCTAATGAGTAATAATAAAGGCTTCTTATTCTTGCAATATTCTATAACATTAAAGATCCGACAGGTGTTTTCAGGGACCTGTTTACCCATTATGAACCCAACCTGGTCTGGGTGTATCAACAGTATGTTGCACATTATTAATGCCGTTATACACATAATGACACACATAGTGCCCCTTACACATATGCTGCACAATATTAATGAATTCATACACGACACACAATGCCCCTTACACATATGCTGAACACTATTACACAACCAACCCACCTGTACACAGCACTCACATGGCCTTTAACACTGTGACCTCTGCTTTGCTTGGATACAGATGTGTCCTCATACATCTTGCCTCAATATGCCATGCAGCATGAGATGCCTGGCATGAGTCAGCTGGCAGCTCTAGGCCAGCTCTGCTAACATAGGGCACCTTTTTTTGCTGAAAATGAATCTTATTTGCATTGCTGTGTGAGCAGGATGCACAAGCAGCTTCTGCTGATTAAAATTATATGCGGCATGTCTATATTCTGTGTGCGACTGTGTCTGTATCTGCATACAAAATGCTACATGATTTCCAGGAATACACTGTAACGTAGCATTTCGTATGCAGATACAGCCGCAGTCACACACAGAATATAGGCATGCCGCATATCATTTTAATCAACAGAAGCTGCTTGTGCCTCTAGGCATTCCAAATGCCCTAGGCATTTGCCTAGTATGCCTATGCCTAGGACCGGCTCTGGGTGACTGCTGTGATTGAGAAGGGGGGGGGTAGTGGGTGTGGGGTGACAGGCTGTGATTGAGAAGGGGGTAGCTGGTGTGGGGTGACAGGCTGTGATTGAGAAGGGGGAGCAGCGGGTGTGGAGTAGTGATGAGCACCGGAAATTTTTCGGGTTTTGTGTTTTGGTTTTGGGTTCGGTTCCGCGGCCGTGTTTTGGGTTCGAACGCGTTTTGGCAAAACCTCACCGAATTTTTTTTGTCGGATTCGGGTGTGTTTTGGATTCGGGTGTTTTTTTTCAAAAAACCCTAAAAAACAGCTTAAATCATAGAATTTGGGGGTCATTTTGATCCCAAAGTATTATTAACCTCAATAACCATAATTTCCACTCATTTTCAGTCTATTCTGAACACCTCACACCTCACAATATTATTTTTAGTCCTAAAATTTGCACCGAGGTCGCTGGATGACTAAGCTCAGCGACCCAAGTGGCCGACACAAACACCTGGCCCATCTAGGAGTGGCACTGCAGTGTCACGCAGGATGGCCCTTCAAAAAACTACTCCCCAAACAGCACATGACGCAAAGAAGAAAAAAAAGAGGCGCAATGAGGTAGCTGTGTGAGTAAGTTAAGCGACCCTAGTGGCCGACACAAACACCTGGCCCATCTAGGAGTGGCACTGCAGTGTCACGCAGGATGGCCCTTCCAAAAAACACCCCCCAAACAGCACATGACGCAAAGAAAAAAAGAGGCGCAATGAGGTAGCTGTGTGACTAAGCTAAGCGACCCTAGTGGCCGACACAAACACCTGGCCCATCTAGGAGTGGCACTGCAGTGTCACGCAGGATGGCCCTTCAAAAAACTACTCCCCAAACAGCACATGACGCAAAGAAGAAAAAAAAGATGCGCAATGAGGTAGCTGTGTGACTAAGATAAGCGACCCTAGTGGCCGACACAAACACCTGGCCCATCTAGGAGTGGCACTGTAGTGTCACGCAGGATGGCCCTTCCAAAAAACACCCCCCAAACAGCACATGACGCAAAGAAAAAAAGAGGCGCAATGAGGTAGCTGTGTGACTAAGATAAGCGACCCAAGTGGCCGACACAAACACCTGGCCCATCTAGGAGTGGCACTGCAGTGTCACGCAGGATGGCCCTTCCAAAAAACACCCCCCAAACAGCACATGACGCAAAGAAAAAAAGAGGCGCAATGAGGTAGCTGTGTGACTAAGATAAGCGACCCAAGTGGCCGACACAAACACCTGGCCCATCTAGGAGTGGCACTGCAGTGTCACGCAGGATGGCCCTTCCAAAAACTACTCCCCAAACAGCACATGACGCAAAGAAGAAAAAAAAGAGGCGCAATGAGGTAGCTGTGTGAGTAAGCTAAGCGACCCTAGTGGCCGACACAAACACCTGGCCCATCTAGGAGTGGCACTGCAGTGTCATGCAGGATGGCCCTTCCAAAAAACACCCCCCAAACAGCACATGACGCAAAGAAAAAAGAGGCGCAATGAGGTAGCTGTGTGACTAAGCTAAGCGACCCTAGTGGCCGACACAAACACCTGGCCCATCTAGGAGTGGCACTGCAGTGTCACGCAGGATGGCCCTTCAAAAAACTACTCCCCAAACAGCACATGACGCAAAGAAGAAAAAAAAGATGCGCAATGAGGTAGCTGTGTGACTAAGATAAGCGACCCTAGTGGCCGACACAAACACCTGGCCCATCTAGGAGTGGCACTAAAGTGTCACGCAGGATGGCCCTTCCAAAAAACACCCCCCAAACAGCACATGACGCAAAGAAAAAAGAGGCGCAATGAGGTAGCTGTGTGACTAAGCTAAGCGACCCTAGTGGCCGACACAAACACCTGGCCCATCTAGGAGTGGCACTGCAGTGTCACGCAGGATGGCCCTTCAAAAAACTACTCCCCAAACAGCACATGACGCAAAGAAGAAAAAAAAGATGCGCAATGAGGTAGCTGTGTGACTAAGATAAGCGACCCTAGTGGCCGACACAAACACCTGGCCCATCTAGGAGTGGCACTAAAGTGTCACGCAGGATGGCCCTTCCAAAAAACACCCCCCAAACAGCACACGACGCAAAGAAAAAAAGAGGCGCAATGAGGTAGCTGTGTGACTAAGCTAAGCGACCCTAGTGGCCGACACAAACACCTGGCCCATCTAGGAGAGGCACTGCAGTGTCACGCAGGATGGCCCTTCAAAAAACTACTCCCCAAACAGCACATGACGCAAAGAAGAAAAAAAAGATGCGCAATGAGGTAGCTGTGTGACTAAGATAAGCGACCCAAGTGGCCGACACAAACACCTGGCCCATCTAGGAGTGGCACTGCAGTGTCACGCAGGATGGCCCTTCCAAAAACTACTCCCCAAACAGCACATGACGCAAAGAAAAATGAAAGAAAAAAGAGGTGCAAGATGGAATTGTCCTTGGGCCCTCCCACCCACCCTTATGTTGTATAAACAGGACATGCACACTTTAACCAACCCATCATTTCAGTGACAGGGTCTGCCACACGACTGTGACTGAAATGACGGGTTGGTTTGGACCCCCACCAAAAAAGAAGCAATTAATCTCTCCTTGCACAAACTGGCTCTACAGAGGCAAGATGTCCACCTCATCATCATCCTCCGATATATCACCGTGTACATCCCCCTCCTCACAGATTATCAATTTGTCCCCACTGGAATCCACCATCTCAGCTCCCTGTGTACTTTGTGGAGGCAATTGCTGCTGGTGAATGTCTCCACGGAGGAATTGATTATAATTCATTTTAATGAACATCATCTTCTCCACATTTTCTGGATGTAACCTCGTACGCCGATTGCTGACAAGGTGAGCGGCGGCACTAAACACTCTTTCGGAGTACACACTTGTGGGAGGGCAACTTAGGTAGAATAAAGCCAGTTTGTGCAAGGGCCTCCAAATTGCCTCTTTTTCCTGCCAGTATAAGTACGGACTGTCTGACGTGCCTACTTGGATGCGGTCACTCATATAATCCTCCACCATTCTTTCAATGGGGAGAGAATCATATGCAGTGACAGTAGACGACATGTCCGTAATCGTTGTCAGGTCCTTCAGTCCGGACCAGATGTCAGCATCAGCAGTCGCTCCAGACTGCCCTGCATCACCGCCAGCGGGTGGGCTCGGAATTCTGAGCCTTTTCCTCGCACCCCCAGTTGCGGGAGAATGTGAAGGAGGAGATGTTGACAGGTCGCGTTCCGCTTGACTTGACAATTTTCTCACCAGCAGGTCTTTGAACCCCAGCAGACTTGTGTCTGCCGGAAAGAGAGATCCAAGGTAGGTTTTAAATCTAGGATCGAGCACGGTGGCCAAAATGTAGTGCTCTGATTTCAACAGATTGACCACCCGTGAATCCTTGTTAAGCGAATTAAGGGCTCCATCCACAAGTCCCACATGCCTAGCGGAATCGCTCTGTGTTAGCTCCTCCTTCAATGTCTCCAGCTTCTTCTGCAAAAGCCTGATGAGGGGAATGACCTGACTCAGGCTGGCAGTGTCTGAACTGACTTCACGTGTGGCAAGTTCAAAAGGTTGCAGAACCTTGCACAACGTTGAAATCATTCTCCACTGCGCTTGAGACAGGTGCATTCCACCTCCTATATCGTGCTCAGTTGTATAGGCTTGAATGGCCTTTTGCTGCTCCTCCAACCTCTGAAGCATATAGAGGGTTGAATTCCACCTCGTTACCACTTCTTGCTTCAGATGATGGCAGGGCAGGTTCAGGCGTTTTTGGTGGTGCTCCAGTCTTCTGTACGTGGTGCCTGTACGCCGAAAGTGTCCCGCAATTCTTCTGGCCACCGACAGCATCTCTTGCACGCCCCTCTCGTTTTTTAAATAATTCTGCACCACCAAATTCAAGGTATGTGCAAAACATGGGACGTGCTGGAATTTGCCCAGATTTAATGCACACACAATATTGCTGGCGTTGTCCGATGCCACAAATCCACAGGAGAGTCCAATTGGGGTAAGCCATTCCGCGATGATCTTCCTCAGTTGCCGTAAGAGGTTTTCAGCTGTGTGCGTATTCTGGAAAGCGGTGATACAAAGCGTAGCCTGCCTAGGAAAGAGTTGGCGTTTGCGAGATGCTGCTACTGGTGCCGCCGCTGCTGTTCTTGCGGCGGGAGTCCATACATCTACCCAGTGGGCTGTCACAGTCATATAGTCCTGAGCCTGCCCTGCTCCACTTGTCCACATGTCCGTGGTTAAGTGGACATTGGGTACAACTGCATTTTTTAGGACACTGGTGAGTCTTTTTCTGAGGTCTGTGTACATTTTCGGTATCGCCTGCCTAGAGAAATGGAACCTAGATGGTATTTGGTACCGGGGACACAGTACCTCCAACAAGTCTCTAGTTGGCTCTGCAGTAATGATGGATACCGGAACCACGTTTCTCACCGCCCAGGATGCCAAGGCCTCAGTTATCCGCTTTGCAGCAGGATGACTGCTGTGATATTTCATCTTCCTCGCAAAGGACTGTTGGACAGTCAATTGCTTGGTGGAAGTAGTAAAAGTGGTCTTACGACTTCCCCTCTGGGATGACCATCGACTCCCAGCAGCAACAACAGCAGCGCCAGCAGCAGTAGGCATTACACGCAAGGATGCATCGGAGGAATCCCAGGCAGGAGAGGACTCGTCAGAATTGCCAGTGACATGGCCTGCAGGACTATTGGCATTCCTGGGGAAGGAGGAAATTGACACTGAGGGAGTTGGTGGGGTGGTTTGCGTGAGCTTGGTTACAAGAGGAAGGGATTTACTGGTCAGTGGACTGCTTCCGCTGTCGCCCAAAGTTTTTGAACTTGTCACTGACTTATGATGAATGCGCTGCAGGTGACGTATAAGGAAGGATGTTCCGAGGTGGTTAACGTCCTTACCCCTACTTAATGTTGTCCGCATTTCTGTTGAAATACTTCCACACCGAAGAGCTGATTTTTTTGGTATTTTCACCAGGCATGTCAATGGCCCTATTCCTCCCACGGACAACAGGTGTCTCCCCGGGTGCCTGACTTAAACAAACCACCTCACCATCAGAATCCTCCTGGTCAATTTCCTCCCCAGCGCCAGCAACACCCATATCCTCCTCATCCTGGTGTACTTCAACACTGACATCTTCAATCTGACTATCAGGAACTGGACTGCGGGTGCTCCTTCCAGCACTTGCAGGGGGCGTGCAAATGGTGGAAGGCGCATGCTCTTCACGTCCAGTGTTGGGAAGGTCAGGCATCGCAAACGACACAATTGGACTCTCCTTGTGGATTTGTGATTTCGAAGAACGCACAGTTCTTTGCTGTGCTTTTGCCAGCTTGAGTCTTTTCATTTTTCTAGCGAGAGGCTGAGTGCTTCCATCCTCATGTGAAGCTGAACCACTAGCCATGAACATAGGCCAGGGCCTCAGCCGTTCCTTGCCACTCCGTGTGGTAAATGGCATATTGGCAAGTTTACGCTTCTCCTCCGACAATTTTATTTTAGATTTTTGAGTCCTTTTTTTACTGATATTTGGTGTTTTGGATTTTACATGCTCTATACTATGACATTGGGCATCGGCCTTGGCAGACGACGTTGATGGCATTTCATCGTCTCGGCCATGACTAGTGGCAGCAGCTTCAGCACGAGGTGGAAGTCGATCTTGATCTTTCCCTATTTTTGGAACCTCAACATTTTTGTTCTCCATATTTTAATAGGCACAACTAAAAGGCACCTTAGGTAAACAATGGAGATGGATGGATACGAGTATACTTATGGATGGACGAGCGACTGCCGACACAGAGGTAGCTACAGCCGTGGACTACCGTACTGCGTCTGCTGCTAATATAGACTGGATGATAATGATATAAAAAAATATATATATATCACTACTGCAGCCGGACAGGTATATATTATATAATGACGGACCTGCTGGACACTGTCAGCACTGCAGACTCCTAAAGTAAGCTACTAGTATCAAGAAGATAGAAAAAAAAAACACCACAGGTAGGTGGTATACAATTATGGATGGACGAGCGACTGCCGACACAGAGGTAGCTACAGCCGTGGACTACCGTACTGCGTCTGCTGCTAATATAGACTGGATGATAATGATATAAAAAATATATATATATCACTACTGCAGCCGGACAGGTATATATTATATAATGACGGACCTGCTGGACACTGTCAGCACTGCAGACTCCTAAAGTAAGCTACTAGTATCAAGAAGATAGAAAAAAAAACACACCACAGGTAGGTGGTATACAATTATGGATGGACGAGCGACTGCCGACACAGAGGTAGCTACAGCCGTGGACTACCGTACTGCGTCTGCTGCTAATATAGACTGGATGATAATGATATAAAAAATATATATATATCACTACTGCAGCCGGACAGGTATATATTATATAATGACGGACCTGCTGGACACTGTCAGCACTGCAGACTCCTAAAGTAAGCTACTAGTATCAAGAAGATAGAAAAAAAAAACACCACAGGTAGGTGGTATACAATTATGGATGGACGAGCGACTGACGACACAGAGGTAGCTACAGCCGTGGACTACCGTACTGCGTCTGCTGCTAATATAGACTGGATGATAATGATATAAAAAATATATATATATCACTACTGCAGCCGGACAGGTATATATTATATAATGACGGACCTGCTGGACACTGTCAGCACTGCAGACTCCTAAAGTAAGCTACTAGTATCAAGAAGATAGAAAAAAACAACACAACAGGTAGGTGGTATACAATTATGGATGGATGAGCGA
Source organism: Pseudophryne corroboree (assembly GCF_028390025.1). Taxonomy (NCBI): domain Eukaryota; kingdom Metazoa; phylum Chordata; class Amphibia; order Anura; family Myobatrachidae; genus Pseudophryne; species Pseudophryne corroboree. The sequence goes on from NW_026969021.1 coordinate 14,685, forward strand.
CTGCCGACACAGAGGTAACTACAGCCGTGGACTACCGTACTGCGTCTGCTGCTAATATAGACTGGATGATAATGATATAAAAAAAAAATATATATCACTACTGCAGCCGGACAGGTATATATTATATTTTGACGGACCTGCTGGACACTGTCAGCACTGCAGACTCCTAAAGTAAGCTACTAGTATCAAGAAGATAGAAAAAAAAAAAACACCACAGGTAGGTGGTATACAATTATGGATGGACGAGCGACTGCCGACACAGAGGTAGCTACAGCCGTGGACTACCGTACTGCGTCTGCTGCTAATATAGACTGGATGATAATGATATAAAAAATATATATATATCACTACTGCAGCCGGACAGGTATATATTATATAATGACGGACCTGCTGGACACTGTCAGCACTGCAGACTCCTAAAGTAAGCTACTAGTATCAAGAAGATAGAAAAAAAAAACACAACAGGTAGGTGGTATACAATTATGGATGGACGAGCGACTGCCGACACAGAGGTAGCTACAGCCGTGGACTACCGTACTGCGTCTGCTGCTAATATAGACTGGATGATAATGATATAAAAAGTATATATATATCACTACTGCAGCCGGACAGGTATATATTATATAATGACGGACCTGCTGGACACTGTCAGCACTGCAGACTCCTAAAGTAAGCTACTAGTATCAAGAAGATATAAAAAAAAAAAACACCACAGGTAGGTGGTATACAATTATGGATGGACGAGCGACTGCCGACACAGAGGTAGCTACAGCCGTGGACTACCGTACTGCGTCTGCTGCTAATATAGACTGGATGATAATGATATAAAAAATATATATATATCACTACTGCAGCCGGACAGGTATATATTATATAATGACGGACCTGCTGGACACTGTCAGCATTGCAGACTCCTAAAGTAAGCTACTAGTATCAAGAAGATAGAAAAGAAAAAAAACACCACAGGTAGGTGGTATACAATTATGGATGGACGAGCGACTGCCGACACAGAGGTAGCTACAGCCGTGGACTACCGTACTGCGTCTGCTGCTAATATAGACTGGATGATAATGATATAAAAAATATATATATATCACTACTGCAGCCGGACAGGTATATATTATATAATGACGGACCTGCTGGACACTGTCAGCACTGCAGACTCCTAAAGTAAGCTACTAGTATCAAGAAGATAGAAAAAAAAACCACCACAGGTAGGTGGTATACAATTATGGATGGACGAGCGACTGCCGACACAGAGGTAGCTACAGCCGTGGACTACCGTACTGCGTCTGCTGCTAATATAGACTGGATGATAATGATATAAAAAATATATATATATCACTACTGCAGCCGGACAGGTATATATTATATAATGACGGACCTGCTGGACACTGTCAGCACTGCAGACTCCTAAAGTAAGCTACTAGTATCAAGAAGATAGAAAAAAAAACACAACAGGTAGGTGGTATACAATTATGGATGGACGAGCGACTGCCGACACAGAGGTAGCTACAGCCGTGGACTACCGTACTGCGTCTGCTGCTAATATAGACTGGATGATAATGATATAAAAAATATATATATATCACTACTGCAGCCGGACAGGTATATATTATATAATGACGGACCTGCTGGACACTGTCAGCACTGCAGACTCCTAAAGTAAGCTACTAGTATCAAGAAGATAGAAAAAAAAAACACAACAGGTAGGTGGTATACAATTATGGATGGACGAGCGACTGCCGACACAGAGGTAGCTACAGCCGTGGACTACCGTACTGCGTCTGCTGCTAATATAGACTGGATCATAATGATATAAAAAATATATATATATCACTACTGCAGCCGGACAGGTATATATTATATAATGACGGACCTGCTGGACACTGTCAGCACTGCAGACTCCTAAAGTAAGCTACTAGTATCAAGAAGATAGAAAAAAAAAACACCACAGGTAGGTGGTATACAATTATGGATGGACGAGCGACTGCCGACACAGAGGTAGCTACAGCCGTGGACTACCGTACTGCGTCTGCTGCTAATATAGACTGGATGATAATGATATAAAAAATATATATATATCACTACTGCAGCCGGACAGGTATATATTATATAATGACGGACCTGCTGGACACTGTCAGCACTGCAGACTCCTAAAGTAAGCTACTAGTATCAAGAAGATAGAAAAAAACAACACAACAGGTAGGTGGTATACAATTATGGATGGATGAGCGACTGCCGACACAGAGGTAACTACAGCCGTGGACTACCGTACTGCGTCTGCTGCTAATATAGACTGGATGATAATGATATAAAAAAATATATATATATCACTACTGCAGCCGGACAGGTATATATTATATAATGACGGACCTGCTGGACACTGTCAGCACTGCAGACTCCTAAAGTAAGCTACTAGTATCAAGAAGATAGAAAAAAAAAACACCACAGGTAGGTGGTATACAATTATGGATGGACGAGCGACTGCCGACACAGAGGTAGCTACAGCCGTGGACTACCGTACTGCGTCTGCTGCTAATATAGACTGGATGATAATGATATAAAAAATATATATATATCACTACTGCAGCCGGACAGGTATATATTATATAATGACGGACCTGCTGGACACTGTCAGCACTGCAGACTCCTAAAGTAAGCTACTAGTATCAAGAAGATAGAAAAAAAAACACACCACAGGTAGGTGGTATACAATTATGGATGGACGAGCGACTGCCGACACAGAGGTAGCTACAGCCGTGGACTACCGTACTGCGTCTGCTGCTAATATAGACTGGATGATAATGATATAAAAAATATATATATATCACTACTGCAGCCGGACAGGTATATATTATATAATGACGGACCTGCTGGACACTGTCAGCACTGCAGACTCCTAAAGTAAGCTACTAGTATCAAGAAGATAGAAAAAAAAAACACCACAGGTAGGTGGTATACAATTATGGATGGACGAGCGACTGACGACACAGAGGTAGCTACAGCCGTGGACTACCGTACTGCGTCTGCTGCTAATATAGACTGGATGATAATGATATAAAAAATATATATATATCACTACTGCAGCCGGACAGGTATATATTATATAATGACGGACCTGCTGGACACTGTCAGCACTGCAGACTCCTAAAGTAAGCTACTAGTATCAAGAAGATAGAAAAAAACAACACAACAGGTAGGTGGTATACAATTATGGATGGATGAGCGACTGCCGACACAGAGGTAACTACAGCCGTGGACTACCGTACTGCGTCTGCTGCTAATATAGACTGGATGATAATGATATAAAAAAAAAATATATATCACTACTGCAGCCGGACAGGTATATATTATATTTTGACGGACCTGCTGGACACTGTCAGCACTGCAGACTCCTAAAGTAAGCTACTAGTATCAAGAAGATAGAAAAAAAAAAAACACCACAGGTAGGTGGTATACAATTATGGATGGACGAGCGACTGCCGACACAGAGGTAGCTACAGCCGTGGACTACCGTACTGCGTCTGCTGCTAATATAGACTGGATGATAATGATATAAAAAATATATATATATCACTACTGCAGCCGGACAGGTATATATTATATAATGACGGACCTGCTGGACACTGTCAGCACTGCAGACTCCTAAAGTAAGCTACTAGTATCAAGAAGATAGAAAAAAAAAACACAACAGGTAGGTGGTATACAATTATGGATGGACGAGCGACTGCCGACACAGAGGTAGCTACAGCCGTGGACTACCGTACTGCGTCTGCTGCTAATATAGACTGGATGATAATGATATAAAAAGTATATATATATCACTACTGCAGCCGGACAGGTATATATTATATAATGACGGACCTGCTGGACACTGTCAGCACTGCAGACTCCTAAAGTAAGCTACTAGTATCAAGAAGATATAAAAAAAAAAAACACCACAGGTAGGTGGTATACAATTATGGATGGACGAGCGACTGCCGACACAGAGGTAGCTACAGCCGTGGACTACCGTACTGCGTCTGCTGCTAATATAGACTGGATGATAATGATATAAAAAATATATATATATCACTACTGCAGCCGGACAGGTATATATTATATAATGACGGACCTGCTGGACACTGTCAGCATTGCAGACTCCTAAAGTAAGCTACTAGTATCAAGAAGATAGAAAAGAAAAAAAACACCACAGGTAGGTGGTATACAATTATGGATGGACGAGCGACTGCCGACACAGAGGTAGCTACAGCCGTGGACTACCGTACTGCGTCTGCTGCTAATATAGACTGGATGATAATGATATAAAAAATATATATATATCACTACTGCAGCCGGACAGGTATATATTATATAATGACGGACCTGCTGGACACTGTCAGCACTGCAGACTCCTAAAGTAAGCTACTAGTATCAAGAAGATAGAAAAAAAAACCACCACAGGTAGGTGGTATACAATTATGGATGGACGAGCGACTGCCGACACAGAGGTAGCTACAGCCGTGGACTACCGTACTGCGTCTGCTGCTAATATAGACTGGATGATAATGATATAAAAAATATATATATATCACTACTGCAGCCGGACAGGTATATATTATATAATGACGGACCTGCTGGACACTGTCAGCACTGCAGACTCCTAAAGTAAGCTACTAGTATCAAGAAGATAGAAAAAAAAACACAACAGGTAGGTGGTATACAATTATGGATGGACGAGCGACTGCCGACACAGAGGTAGCTACAGCCGTGGACTACCGTACTGCGTCTGCTGCTAATATAGACTGGATGATAATGATATAAAAAATATATATATATCACTACTGCAGCCGGACAGGTATATATTATATAATGACGGACCTGCTGGACACTGTCAGCACTGCAGACTCCTAAAGTAAGCTACTAGTATCAAGAAGATAGAAAAAAAAAACACAACAGGTAGGTGGTATACAATTATGGATGGACGAGCGACTGCCGACACAGAGGTAGCTACAGCCGTGGACTACCGTACTGCGTCTGCTGCTAATATAGACTGGATCATAATGATATAAAAAATATATATATATCACTACTGCAGCCGGACAGGTATATATTATATAATGACGGACCTGCTGGACACTGTCAGCACTGCAGACTCCTAAAGTAAGCTACTAGTATCAAGAAGATAGAAAAAAAAAACACCACAGGTAGGTGGTATACAATTATGGATGGACGAGCGACTGCCGACACAGAGGTAGCTACAGCCGTGGACTACCGTACTGCGTCTGCTGCTAATATAGACTGGATGATAATGATATAAAAAATATATATATATCACTACTGCAGCCGGACAGGTATATATTATATAATGACGGACCTGCTGGACACTGTCAGCACTGCAGACTCCTAAAGTAAGCTACTAGTATCAAGAAGATAGAAAAAAACACACCACAGGTAGGTGGTATACAATTATGGATGGACGAGCGACTGCCGACACAGAGGTAGCTACAGCCGTGGACTACCGTACTGCGTCTGCTGCTAATATAGACTGGATGATAATGATATTAAAAATATATATATATCACTACTGCAGCCGGACAGGTATATATTATATAATGACGGACCTGCTGGACACTGTCAGCACTGCAGACTCCTAAAGTAAGCTACTAGTATCAAGAAGATAGAAAAAAAAAACACCACAGGTAGGTGGTATACAATTATGGATGGACGAGCGACTGCCGACACAGAGGTAGCTACAGCCGTGGACTACCGTACTGCGTCTGCTGCTAATATAGACTGGATGATAATGATATAAAAAATATATATATATCACTACTGCAGCCGGACAGGTATATATTATATAATGACGGACCTGCTGGACACTGTCAGCACTGCAGACTCCTAAAGTAAGCTACTAGTATCAAGAAGATAGAAAAAAAAACACAACAGGTAGGTGGTATACAATTATGGATGGACGAGCGACTGCCGACACAGAGGTAGCTACAGCCGTGGACTACCGTACTGCGTCTGCTGCTAATATAGACTGGATGATAATGATATAAAAAATATATATATATCACTACTGCAGCCGGACAGGTATATATTATATAATGACGGACCTGCTGGACACTGTCAGCACTGCAGACTCCTAAAGTAAGCTACTAGTATCAAGAAGATAGAAAAAAAAAACACCACAGGTAGGTGGTATACAATTATGGATGGACGAGCGACTGCCGACACAGAGGTAGCTACAGCCGTGGACTACCGTACTGCGTCTGCTGCTAATATAGACTGGATGATAATGATATAAAAAATATATATATATCACTACTGCAGCCGGACAGGTATATATTATATAATGACGGACCTGCTGGACACTGTCAGCACTGCAGACTCCTAAAGTAAGCTACTAGTATCAAGAAGATAGAAAAAAAAACACAACAGGTAGGTGGTATACAATTATGGATGGACGAGCGACTGCCGACACAGAGGTAGCTACAGCCGTGGACTACCGTACTGCGTCTGCTGCTAATATAGACTGGATGATAATGATATAAAAAATATATATATATCACTACTGCAGCCGGACAGGTATATATTATATAATGACGGACCTGCTGGACACTGTCAGCACTGCAGACTCCTAAAGTAAGCTACTAGTATCAAGAAGATAGAAAAAAAAACACAACAGGTAGGTGGTATACAATTATGGATGGACGAGCGACTGCCGACACAGAGGTAGCTACAGCCGTGGACTACCGTACTGCGTCTGCTGCTAATATAGACTGGATGATAATGATATAAAAAATATATATATATCACTACTGCAGCCGGACAGGTATATATTATATAATGACGGACCTGCTGGACACTGTCAGCACTGCAGACTCCTAAAGTAAGCTACTAGTATCAAGAAGATAGAAAAAAAAAACACCACAGGTAGGTGGTATACAATTATGGATGGACGAGCGACTGCCGACACAGAGGTAGCTACAGCCGTGGACTACCGTACTGCGTCTGCTGCTAATATAGACTGGATGATAATGATATAAAAAATATATATATATCACTACTGCAGCCGGACAGGTATATATTATATAATGACGGACCTGCTGGACACTGTCAGCACTGCAGACTCCTAAAGTAAGCTACTAGTATCAAGAAGATAGAAAAAAAAACACCACAGGTAGGTGGTATACAATTATGGATGGACGAGCGACTGCCGACACAGAGGTAGCTACAGCCGTGGACTACCGTACTGCGTCTGCTGCTAATATAGACTGGATGATAATGATATTAAAAATATATATATATCACTACTGCAGCCGGACAGGTATATATTATATAATGACGGACCTGCTGGACACTGTCAGCACTGCAGACTCCTAAAGTAAGCTACTAGTATCAAGAAGATAGAAAAAAAAAACACCACAGGTAGGTGGTATACAATTATGGATGGACGAGCGACTGCCGACACAGAGGTAGCTACAGCCGTGGACTACCGTACTGCGTCTGCTGCTAATATAGACTGGATGATAATGATATAAAAAATATATATATATCACTACTGCAGCCGGACAGGTATATATTATATAATGACGGACCTGCTGGACACTGTCAGCACTGCAGACTCCTAAAGTAAGCTACTAGTATCAAGAAGATAGAAAAAAAAAACACAACAGGTAGGTGGTATACAATTATGGATGGACGAGCGACTGCCGACACAGAGGTAGCTACAGCCGTGGACTACCGTACTGCGTCTGCTGCTAATATAGACTGGATGATAATGATATAAAATATATATATATATATCACTACTGCAGCCGGACAGGTATATATTATATAATGACGGACCTGCTGGACACTGTCAGCACTGCAGACTCCTAAAGTAAGCTACTAGTATCAAGAAGATAGAAAAAAAAAACACCACAGGTAGGTGGTATACAATTATGGATGGACGAGCGACTGCCGACACAGAGGTAGCTACAGCCGTGGACTACCGTACTGCGTCTGCTGCTAATATAGACTGGATGATAATGATATAAAAAATATATATATATATCACTACTGCAGCCGGACAGGTATATATTATATAATGACGGACCTGCTGGACACTGTCAGCACTGCAGACTCCTAAAGTAAGCTACTAGTATCAAGAAGATAGAAAAGAAAAAAAACACCACAGGTAGGTGGTATACAATTATGGATGGACGAGCGACTGCCGACACAGAGGTAGCTACAGCCGTGGACTACCGTACTGCGTCTGCTGCTAATATAGACTGGATGATAATGATATAAAAAATATATATATATCACTACTGCAGCCGGACAGGTATATATTATATAATGACGGACCTGCTGGACACTGTCAGCACTGCAGACTCCTAAAGTAAGCTACTAGTATCAAGAAGATAGAAAAAAAAAACACCACAGGTAGGTGGTATACAATTATGGATGGACGAGCGACTGCCGACACAGAGGTAGCTACTGCCGTGGACTACCGTACTGCGTCTGCTGCTAATATAGACTGGATGATAATGATATAAAAAATATATATATATCACTACTGCAGCCGGACAGGTATATATTATATAATGACGGACCTGCTGGACACTGTCAGCACTGCAGACTCCTAAAGTAAGCTACTAGTATCAAGAAGATAGAAAAAAAAAACACCACAGGTAGGTGGTATACAATTATGGATGGACGAGCGACTGCCGACACAGAGGTAGCTACAGCCGTGGACTACCGTACTGCGTCTGCTGCTAATATAGACTGGATGATAATGATATAAAAAATATATATATATCACTACTGCAGCCGGACAGGTATATATTATATAATGACGGACCTGCTGGACACTGTCAGCACTGCAGACTCCTAAAGTAAGCTACTAGTATCAAGAAGATAGAAAAAAAAAACACCACAGGTAGGTGGTATACAATTATGGATGGACGAGCGACTGCCGACACAGAGGTAGCTACAGCCGTGGACTACCGTACTGCGTCTGCTGCTATAATAGACTGGATGATAATGATATAAAAAATATATATATATCACTACTGCAGCCGGACAGGTATATATTATATAATGACGGACCTGCTGGACACTGTCAGCACTGCAGACTCCTAAAGTAAGCTACTAGTATCAAGAAGATAGAAAAGAAAAAAAACACCACAGGTAGGTGGTATACAATTATGGATGGACGAGCGACTGCCGACACAGAGGTAGCTACAGCCGTGGACTACCGTACTGCGTCTGCTGCTAATATAGACTGGATGATAATGATATAAAAAATATATATATATCACTACTGCAGCCGGACAGGTATATATTATATAATGACGGACCTGCTGGACACTGTCAGCACTGCAGACTCCTAAAGTAAGCTACTAGTATCAAGAAGATAGAAAAAAAAAAACACAACAGGTAGGTGGTATACAATTATGGATGGACGAGCGACTGCCGACACAGAGGTAGCTACAGCCGTGGACTACCGTACTGCGTCTGCTGCTAATATAGACTGGATGATAATGATATAAAAAATATATATATATCACTACTGCAGCCGGACAGGTATATATTATATAATGACGGACCTGCTGGACACTGTCAGCACCGCAGACTCCTAAAGTAAGCTACTAGTATCAAGAAGATAGAAAAAAAAAACACCACAGGTAGGTGGTATACAATTATGGATGGACGAGCGACTGCCGACACAGAGGTAGCTACAGCCGTGGACTACCGTACTGCATCTGCTGCTAATATAGACTGGATGATAATGATATAAAAAATATATATATATCACTACTGCAGCCGGACAGGTATATATTATATAATGACGGACCTGCTGGACACTGTCAGCACTGCAGACTCCTAAAGTAAGCTACTAGTATCAAGAAGATAGAAAAAAAAAACACAACAGGTAGGTGGTATACAATTATGGATGGACGAGCGACTGCCGACACAGAGGTAGCTACAGCCGTGGACTACCGTACTGCGTCTGCTGCTAATATAGACTGGATGATAATGATATAAAAAATATATATATATCACTACTGCAGCCGGACAGGTATATATTATATAATGACGGACATGCTGGACACTGTCAGCACTGCAGACTCCTAAAGTAAGCTACTAGTATCAAGAAGATAGAAGAAAAAAAAACACCACAGGTAGGTGGTATACAATTATGGATGGACGAGCGACTGCCGACACAGAGGTAGCTACAGCCGTGGACTACCGTACTGCGTCTGCTGCTAATATAGACTGGATGATAATGATATAAAAAATATATATATATCACTACTGCAGCCGGACAGGTATATATTATATAATGACGGACCTGCTGGACACTGTCAGCACTGCAGACTCCTAAAGTAAGCTACTAGTATCAAGAAGATAGAAAACAAAAAAAACACCACAGGTAGGTGGTATACAATTATGGATGGACGAGCGACTGCCGACACAGAGGTAGCTACAGCCGTGGACTACCGTACTGCGTCTGCTGCTAATATAGACTGGATGATAATGATATAAAAAATATATATATATCACTACTGCAGCCGGACAGGTATATATTATATAATGACGGACCTGCTGGACACTGTCAGCACTGCAGACTCCTAAAGTAAGCTACTAGTATCAAGAAGATAGAAAAAAAAAATACAACAGGTAGGTGGTATACAATTATGGATGGACGAGCGACTGCCGACACAGAGGTAGCTACAGCCGTGGACTGCCGTACTGCGTCTGCTGCTATATAGACTGGATGATAATGATATAAAAAATATATATATATCACTACTGCAGCCGGACAGGTATATATTATATAATGACGGACCTGCTGGACACTGTCAGCACTGCAGACTCCTAAAGTAAGCTACTAGTATCAAGAAGATAGAAAAAAAAAAACACCACAGGTAGGTGGTATACAATTATGGATGGACGAGCGACTGCCGACACAGAGGTAGCTACAGCCGTGGACTACCGTACTGCGTCTGCTGCTAATATAGACTGGATGATAATGATATAAAAAATATATATATATCACTACTGCAGCCGGACAGGTATATATTATATAATGACGGACCTGCTGGACACTGTCAGCACTGCAGACTCCTAAAGTAAGCTACTGGTATCAAGAAGATAGAAAAAAAAAACACAACAGGTAGGTGGTATACAATTATGGATGGACGAGCGACTGCCGACACAGAGGTAGCTACAGCCGTGGACTACCGTACTGCGTCTGCTGCTAATATAGACTGGATGATAATGATATAAGCAATATATATATATATCACTACTGCAGCCGGACAGGTATATATTATATAATGACGGACCTGCTGGACACTGTCAGCACTGCAGACTCCTAAAGTAAGCTACTAGTATCAAGAAGATAGAAAGAAAAAAAAACACCACAGGTAGGTGGTATACAATTATGGATGGACGAGCGACTGCCGACACAGAGGTAGCTACAGCCGTGGACTACCGTACTGCGTCTGCTGCTAATATAGACTGGATGATAATGATATAAAAAATATATATATATCACTACTGCAGGACAGGTATATATTATATAATGACGGACCTGCTGGACACTGTCAGCAGAATGCGTTTATAGAATAAAAACACCACACGACGAGTGTTTAACTTTTTCAGGCAGACAATCACAATATACTGGTGGTCAGTGGTCACTGGTCAGTCACACTGGCAGTGGCACTCTGGCAGCAAAAGTGTGCACTGTTAATGTACTCCTGCTATAACTGCTCCCCAGTCTCCCCCACAATTAAGCTGTGTGAGCAGTGAGCACTCAGCACAGTCAGATATACATAGATGATGCAGCACACTGAGGCTGAGCACAGATATGGTATACTGTTACTGTGTCACTGTGTATCGTTTTTTTTCAGGCAGAGAACGGATTATATTAAATAATAATAAAACTGCACTGGTGGTCACTGGTCAGTCACTAGTAAACTCTGCACTCTCTGAGTACTCCTAAGCTCCAGTAAATCAAGTGTCTCACTCTCACTCTCTATCTATTTCTATTCTAAACGGAGAGGACGCCAGCCACGTCCTCTCCCTATCAATCTCAATGCACGTGTGAAAATGGCGGCGACGCACGGCTCCTTATATAGAATCCGAGTCTCGCGATAGAATCCGAGCCTCGCGAGAATCCGACAGCGGGATGATGACGTTCGGGCGCGCTCGGGTTAACCGAGCAAGGCGGGAAGATCCGAGTCTGCCTCGGACCCGTGTAAAAAGGCTGAAGTTCGGGGGGGTTCGGATTCCGAGGAACCGAACCCGCTCATCACTAGTGTGGAGTAACAGGTTGTGAGTGGGTGTAGCGGGAATGGTTGTGAGTGGGGTCAATGGGAGTGGGGCGACAAGCTGTGAGCGTGAAGTGGGAGTGGCGGGTGTGGGGTGACAGACTGTAAGTAGCAGGTGTGAGGTGACAGTCTTTGAGGGGGGTCAGTGGTAGTGGGGTAACAGGCAGTGGGGTGACCAGGAACAGAGCAGAGGACATGGGTGGGGAGAGGAAGAGCAGACAAAAAATACATTAAAAAAGCCAGATGAAAAATATACTCATCTGAAATCTAAGGCTTTTGTGACTGGATTGCCCTCCTCTGCCAGGGACAGAAAGCTGTCAGCAGTCCCTTTGACTGTGCGGTGACCTCCGTTCTCCAGAGTGGTTCCGCAGCTTCACCAGATTTCTCCTTCCCCTGACACTGCGGGGGCATGCGCCGATGACGTCAAGGGGTGGATTTTATTCACTAGAAGACTGGGAAGGCGGGGCTGCTGAGGGGTCTTTAGGGCTTGTCTGTCCGTGGGGCACAATCAGAGTGGGAGAAATCTGACTGGGTAAACATGGTGGATCGGCGATGGGTAGTCTGGTGCACAGTCCCTGGCCGGCAGCGCCCCCCTTTTCCAGACCTGCCATGGTGCCCAGGGCACATGAGCTGCTCACTCCAATGTAGTTACGCCTCTGATGGGGACAGAGAGAGAAACAGCAGGGACAGAGAAAGAGGCAGTGAGGACAGAGAGAGAGAGAGAAAGGCAGCAGGAACAGACAGCAGGGACAGAGAGACAGCAAAGAGAGAGAGACAGCAGGGACAGAGAAAGAGAGGTAGTGGGGACAGAGAGAGACAGCAGGGACAGTTTGCTAGCAGGCTTATAGAGTGGCCAGCAGGGACAGAGAGAGAGAGACACAGCAGAGACAGAGAGACAGCATGTATGTAACATTACCGAAGTTAGGGTTCCACTCCTTGCTCAAGTCTCCCAGTCAGTGCAGCCATGCATGGTATACGCTGTGGAGGAGGAGCGGGAGTCGGGATGCATGGCAGCATAGCATACTTCCGCAGCAGTTTGAAGAGGTGGAGCCACCAATGAGGAGAGGAAAGAAAAGGGCCATGTGCTGGGTGGTGCGATCCAGCAGCTGCTGCTGCACGCCCAATCAGCAAACATCACCGGGCCACCGTCAGCACTGCCACTCACTCACACATACACATGTGGAGATGTCATCCCCGCAAGACCATTGCCTCCCCCTCCTCCCGCCGGGACCCACAGCAGAAAAAACTGCTGATAAACTAGAAATATAAATAAATAATAAAAAAACACGGTACAGAGCTTCCGGGCTCTGGACACCCTGCCCACCCACTGTTGCTGGCACCGGTGGCTACCTCCCCATCCCCGCCCTTGACTACTCCTATTGGCCAAGCAAAGACATCATGGGCATGGCTTCCCAGTCCCACACTCCCTGCCCACCCATGGACAGTACAGATAGGATTCTATCTGATGAAGCCGCTGAACCCGGAGGGAGGCGGGGAAACGCGTTAAGGACTCATACACCTTTACTTCGTACCATCGACCATTATACTGCCCACCGCCAGCACCAATTATTGGATCCACACGGATGACTTCCTCCTGAGATGACTGCATAAAAAGGTTAAAAGCACCAGCAGCCGGGAGATAGACACGGAGATTCCAATGCTGGAAGAGAGTGGTGAGCATATATGATTTTTGTCTGGCCAGACATTGTAAAGAACAAAAAGTTTTTTTAAAAAAAACTTCACCGGATCTAAATCACTGAACGGACACTGGCACGCTGCTCTGATTGAAATCCTTTACATACAGCCGCCAGCGGCTCTGCTGGTTGGAAGGATCAGCGTACATTGTGTTACCTTGTTACATTACTGTTACGTTATCTCTACAGTGATACAAATATTCCTGAAGAACTGCTACATTATTTTAAATGGACTGATTCAGTAAAGCAGTTAAAATATATACCATAGAGGATACTGCTGAATGATCTTCTGTTTAATTTACTCATATTTACCAGACAAATAAGAGCATATTTTATGTTTTTAAAAAAAGTGTTTGAAATACCGGCCGGTGGTGATATTTATATGTATTAAATTTTATTGTTGTTTTTGAAATGAAGCAATAAATTTTGTTGCCCAATCTATATGCGCCACAAATACTTTTGTTTTACGATTTTTTCTTTGTATAAGGTTGAGTAGCCTTATTTTGTTGGCTGCATCTAGACTGGTGTGCATCGAGCGCTTGGCTATATTTCTTGTTGTTTCTTTAGTACAGATAGGAGGTGGACGCGGAGCAGTGGGAGGCTTTTAGAGCTCTTCATTCAGCAATTCCAGCGGAATGTCCAGTACGGACACTCCACAGGGTACACTCCACTGGCCAACTGCGCCCCCCTCTGATGGACCTGTCATGGCACCCAGGCCAAGTACCCTGCTCGCCTCGCCTTAGATATGCCTCTGATGTGAACCCACCACTTCTCCCATTTTTGTCTCCAGATGATCCGTCCAACTTCCCAAGTCATCAGTGGACTGCAGACATGCTTGAAGAGTTGCACAGAAATTAGCTGCCACTTCTTTAAATTGGGATAAAAGCTGTTTCATTATGCCCACCGTACGCGCATCTCCATCACTAATCGAGCCCTGGAGGTACTCCATAACGGTGCTAGGGGAAGGCCCACTGGAAGCAGCAATGAGAGAACCTTTTGGAGTGCCAGGTTCCCCGGTCCCCATAGGTTTGACAGACTGTAATGAAGGTTTATAAAGAAAGCAACCTCCGGATTTAGCAACTTTTTGGGTCACTTTGGCACCATCAGAAACAGGTGAAAATAGCAGATTACAATCTTCTGAATAAGAAGGCATGATATTTAAAATAACTCCATGTAAATAACAAGATACAGACTATTAAGTAGCTGAGGTGATGGAAGGCGTCTAAAACAAACACTCCGGCATATTTAAGGTCACATAACAATCAGTTGAGAAAGGATGCACTGTGCTCCAACAGGCTTGTGCCAGTTATAATTAGTAAAGTTATACAGACAGTTGTGCCGAGAGGCCACCAGATGGAGCTCCAAGTCCACTACAGATCAGGATACAGTCATTAATAGTAATGATGGAAGGAAATTCAGAAAATCCAGAAGACTATATGATTGATGGGTGTCACAACTAGAGTTGAGAAATATATATAGATATATAAATATACACTGCTCAAAAAAATAAAGGGAACACTTAAACAACACAATGTAACTCCAAGTCAATCACACTTCTGTGAAATCAAACTGTCCACTTAGGAAGCAACACTGATTGACAATCAATTTCACATGCTGTTGTGCAAATGGAATAGACAACAGGTGGAAATTATAGGCAATTAGCAAGACACCCCCAATAAAGGAGTTGTTCTACAGGTGGTGACCACAGACCACTTCTCAGCTCCTATGCTTTCTGGCTGATGTTTTGGTCACTTTTGAAAGCTGGCGGTGCTTTCACTCTAGTGGTAGCATGAGACGGAGTCTACAACCCACACAAGTGGCTCAGGTAGTGCAGCTCATCCAGGATGGCACATCAATGCGAGCTGTGGCAAGAAGGTTTGCTGTGTCTGTCAGCGTAGTGTCCAGAGCATGGAGGCGCTACCAGGAGATAGGCCAGTACATCAGGAGACATGGAGGAGGCCGTAGGAGGGCAACAACCCAGCAGCAGGACCGCTACCTCTGCCTTTGTGCAAGGAGGAACAGGAGGAGCACTGCCAGAGCCCTGCAAAATGACCTCCAGCAAGCCACAAATGTGCATGTGTCTACTCAGGGGCGGATCCAGAAGAAAATGATAGGGGGGGGCACCATGGAAGGGGCAAGTACATTTGCGTGCGGCTTCGGGGCATGTGAGGTGGCGCTTCTTATACAATGCCCACAGTTGTAGCGCTCATTATGCAATGTCCACTGTACTGGTAGTGCCCCTTATATAGACCCCATAGTAGTGGTGCCCCTTATGCAATGCCCGTATTGCCCCCAGTAGTAATGTTGCCTGTAGTAATGCCCCCATTTAGCGCCATAGTAGTTATGCCCCCAGTGGTAGTGCCCCTGCAGTTATGACCCCAGTAGTTTACCCCCGCCCCCTATAGTTTAGTCTCCCAGTGGTAATTCCCCCAGTAGTTTGCCTGCTTGTAGTTTAGCCACCAGTAGTAATGCCCCCCTGTAGTTTGCCCCATTGTAGTTTAGCCCCTGTAGTTATGCCCCCCTTGTAGTTTAGACCCCAGTAGTAATGCCCCCAGTAGTTTGGCCCCTGTAGTTATTATCCCCCAGTAGTTTGGCCCCCCTGTGGTTTAGCCACCAGTAGTAATGCCCCCCTGTAGTTTGCCCCATTGTAGTTTAGCCCCTGTAGTTATGCCCCCCTTGTAGTTTAGCCCCCAGTAGTAATGCCCCCAGTAGTTTGGCCCCTGTAGTTATCCCCCATTAGTTTGGCCCCTGTAGTTATGCCCCCAGTAGTTTGGCCCCCCTGTAGTTTAGCCCCCAAGTAGTAATGCCCCTGTAGTTAAGCCGCCAGTAGTAATGCCCCTGTAGTTAAGCCGCCAGTATTAATGCCCCTGTAGTTACGCCGCCAGTAGTAATGCCCTCTTGTAGTATGCCCCCAGTAGTTAGCCCCTTTGTAGTTGACCCCCAGTAATAATGTCCCCCGGTAGTTTTCCCCCAGTAGATGCCCCCCAGTAATAATGTCCTCCAGTAGTTTGCCCCCAGTAGATGCCCCCCCAGTAATAATGTCCTCCAGTAGTTTGCCCCCGGTAGTAATGCCCCCTAGGCGTTTGCCCCCAATAGATGACCCCCCAGTAGTAATGCCCCCAGTAGATGCCCCCCAGTAATAATGCCCCCAGTAGATGGCCCCCAGTAAAAATGTCCCCCAGTAGTTGCCCCCAGTAGTAATGCCCCCAATAGATGACCCCCCAGTAGTAATGCCCCCAGTAGATGCCCCCCAGTAATAATGCCCCCAGTAGTTTGCCCCCAGTAGTAATGCCCCCCAGTAGTAATGCCCCTTGTTGATGCCCCCCCAGTAGTAATGTCCCCCCATAGTTTGCCCCCAGTAGATGCCCCAGCTGCATTAAGGAAGAAAAAACCATCATACTTACTGAGCCCCGTTCCCGCTTCCAGACCGCTGCAGTCCTCCTCTTGGCGTCCACTCCTCAGCACTATGAGAGAGACGTCATGACTGACATCTCTCCCATAGCGCACGCCGCACAGTGACAGCGCCGGAAGCCGGAGCTCGGGGGGGTCATTCCGAGTTGTTTGCTCGTTGACGATTTTCGCAAAGGAGCAATTAAGGCCAAAATGCGCATGCGCATGGTACGCAGCGCGCATGCGCTAAGTATTTTAGCACAAAACTTAGTAGATTTACTCACGTCCGAACAAAGAATTTTCATTGTTGAAGTGATCGGAGTGTGATTGACAGGAAGTGGGTGTTTCTGGGCGGAAACTGACCATTTTCTGGGAGTGTGCGGAAAAACGCAGGCGTGCCAGGATAAAACGTGGGAGTGGCTGGAGAAACGGGGGAGTGGCTGGCCGAACGCAGGGCGTGTTTGTGACGTCAAACCAGGAACGAAACGGGCTAAGCTGATCGCAGTGTAGGAGTAAGTCTCGAGCTACTCAGAAACTGCTAAGAATTATTTATTCGCAATTCTGCTAATCTTTCGTTTGCTATTCTGCTAAGCTAAGATACACTCCCAGAGGGAGCACCTTGCGTGTGCAATGCTGCTAAAAGCAGCTAGCGAGCGAACAACTCGGAATGAGGGCCTCAGTACTGAGCTCCTGCCTCCGGCTGCCGCTGTGCAGGGAGACGGGCGCCTGCTGGTAACACAATCTCAGCGGGCACCCGTCATCTCCCTGTACGGCGCCGGGAGGGGGCGGGGGACGGAGGCCACAAATGACAGGGGGGGCACGGGCCCGAGTGCCCCCCCCCCCCCTGGATCCGCCACTGTGTCTACTCAAACGATCAGAAACAGACTCCATGAGGGTGGTATGAGGGCCCGACGTCCACAGGTGGGGGTTGTGCTTACAGCCCAACACCGTGCAGGATGTTTGGCATTTGCCAGAGAACACCAAGATTGGCAAATTCGCCACTGGCGCCCTGTGCTCTTCACAGATGAAAGCAGGTTCTCACTGAGCACATGTGATAGACGTGACAGAGTCTGGAGACGCCAAGGAGAACATTCTGCTGCCTGCAACATCATCCAGCATGACCGTTTGGCAGTGGGTCAGTAATGGTGTGGGGTGGCATTTCTTTGGGAGGCCGCACAGCCCTCCATGTGCTCGCCAGAGGTAGCCTGACTGCCATTAGGTACCGAGATGAGATCCTCAAACCCCTTGTGAGACCATATGCTGGTGCGGTTGGCCTTGGGTTCCTCCTAATGCAAGACAATGCTAGACCTCATGTGGCTGAAGTGTGTCAGTAGTTCCTGCAAGACGAAGGCATTGATGCTATGGACTGGCCCGCCCGTTCCCCAGACCTGAATCCAATTGAGCACATCTGGGACATCATGTCTCGCTCCATCCACCAACGCAACGTTGCACCACAGACTGTCCAGGAGTTGCTTTAGTCCAGGTCTGGGAGATCCCTCAGGAGACCACCCGCCACCTCATCAGGGGCATGCCCAGGCGTTGTAGGGAGGTCATACAGGCACGTGGAGGCCACACACACTACTGAGCCTCATTTTGACTTGTTTTAAGGACATTACATCAAAGTTGGATTAGCCTGTAGTGTGTTTTTCCACTTTAATTTTGAGTGTGACTCCAAATCCAGACCTCCATGGGTTAATAATTTTGATTTCCATTGAAAATTTTTGTGTGATTTTGTTGTCAGCGCATTCAACTGTGTAAAGAACAAAGTATTTAATAAGAATATTTCATTAATTCAGATCTAGGATGTGTTGTTTAAGTGTTCCCTTTATTTTTTTGAGCAGTGTATATCTATTGGTGCGTCACTCTGACTACTAGTACTGCAGCTGCCATATACTACTGAAAATATATCTCTATTGTTGCATCACTCAGTGACTACTACCAGTACTGCCATACACTAGTGCTATATATCTATATATCCTCTGTGTGTAATCCAAAGCAAAAACTATATTTCTATTGTTGTGTCACTCTGACTACAAGTACTGCAGCTGCCATATACTACTGATATATATCCTCTTTGTGTGATCCAGAGCAAAAATATCTCTATTGGTGCATCACTCAGTGACTACTACCAGTACTGCCATACACTATTGCTATTTATGTGTGTGTGATCCAGAGCAAAAAATATATTTTATATTGGTGCGTCACTGACTACTAGTACAGCGGCTGCCGTACACTACTGCTATATATTCTGTGTGTGTGAGCCAGAGCAAAAAATATATTTCTATTGGTGTGTCACTCAGTGATGACTACCAGTACTGCCATACAATACTGCTATATATCCTCTGTGTGTGATCCAGAGCAAAAAATATATTTCTATTGGTGCGTCACTCAGTGACGACTACCAGTACTGATCTTCTGAATAAGAAGGCATGATATTTGAAATAACTCTATGTAAATAACAAGATTAGACTACTAAGTAGCTGAGGTGATGGAAGACATCTAAAACAAACACTCCAGCATATTTAAGGTCACATAACCATCAGGTGAGAAAGGATGCACTGTGCTCCAACAGTCCCAAGTATAATTAGTAAAGTTATACAGACAGTTGTGCTGAGAGGCCACCAAATGGAGCTTCAAGTCCACTACAGATCAGGATGCAGTCATTAATAGTGGTAATGATGGAAGGAAATTCAGAAAAACCAGAAGACTATATGATTGATGGGTGTCACAGCTAGAGTTGAGAAAGGACCCTCCTTTTTACTCAGAGATCAGCACTATAGAAACTGCAGAGTCCAAAAAATGTCTGCTCCTCACACACAGGGAACAGGGAGTCTTTCCAACCCTGCAGCAACACTCCTGCAATATTTCCGGCTAGCTTTAGTCAGAGGGGACTAAGGGACCACTCACTGCTGCTGTCAGGGGTTACAGAGACCCACTCGTGGCATTCACAGGACTCAGAGCTCTACGGCCAGGGAGAATGCCATGGCTTCACCAGACAGCTAGGCTGCACCTGTAAGAGGGTCACAGGAAGAGCCCCAACCATTGCATCCAGAGCCCCACAGTCACTGGAGGCCAAGGAGCATCGTAGGGACACAGGTGAGACACCAGCTGGCACTGCAGTATAGTAGATGGGATGTGGGAGCCCAAGTTAGAAGTGTCCGCTCCCAATAAATGCTAGGTCACACCCCCTCAGCACAGCTTTTTCTCATTTTCTCAAAACATGTTTCGCAAACAGACTCAGAAATGCACACAGATATACCAATCACCTATAAAAAAGGGGATGAACGGTTTGGCTCTCTGAGAACTGACCCCCCCCCCCGAAATTTGAGATCCAAGCCGGGATCTGATTCAGGCTCGGTTTTTCGCGCCTAACTCAGATCCGAAAATGAGGCAAAATATCATCATCCCGCTGTCGGATCTCACAGGTTTTGGATTCTATATCTAGTCCCGGTGATCGGTGCCATCTTCACTCTGGACTTGGAGAGTGCACATTAAGGACGTGTTCCTTCTGTGCTCTATTCTGTGCTGTAATCGGGTAGGCAGTTTAGGGAAGGTGGGCAGGAGAGAGCAGAGGGGTTGCAGCAGGAGAGTTCAGTTAACCTGGGGTGCTGCTTGTGTAGATGTGCTGTGACTTTCACTGTGTTAGGGCTCTGCATAGTAGACAGTGCACTGCTTATAGCATACTGTGGCTGTGTATAGGAACAGGTGTTGTTCTCTGTCTATAAGGGGCTGTGTACTGCTGTACATTACTGCTATAGATCCTCTGTATATTTATTTGAATCTACTTCCTTAGTATAAGTTGAAGTACACAATTTGTTTTCCTTCACCAACACAGTGATGTCTAAATAATTGATAATAGTATCACTCATATTGTGTGTGAATTTTAAATTAAAATCATTATTATTAAGGTGTCCAACAAAGCATGTGATTGGAACAAAATCCTCATCCCAAATGAAAAATAAATCATCTATAAATTGCCCATAGAAAACCAGGTTCACCCCAAAATCACAACCCCAAATGTAGCACTCCTCAAAACATCCCATATAGAGGTTGGTGAAACTTGGGGCGAACCTGGTTCCCATCGCAGTGCCCAGTGATTGTGAATAAAACTGTGATTCAAACAACAAATAATTGTGAGATAATATAAATTGAATAGATGATAATATAAAGTCACGTGATGTCTCTTCCATCGAAGAGTCTTGCAGCAAGAAATATTTTACTGCTTGTATACCTTTTTCGTGTGAAATATTCGTATATAATGCTTCGACATCACATGTTATTGGTTTATATGAATCTTTCCACATGATGTCATTGATTTTGCACAGAAAATCAGAGGTATCTTTTATATGTGACTTGAGATTCATTACGTGACCCTGTAAATGTGAATCAACGAAAAAAGACAGATTTGTAGTGAGGGAATCCACACCCGAAATTATAGGTCTCCCAGGAGGTGAAGTGATGTGTTTATGAATTTTCGGTAAATGATAATCAATTGGCGTGACCGGGTGAGCTTGAAATAAAAAGTGCCATGTGTCTTTAAGTATTATGCCTTTCACAAGAGCTGAATCCAGGAGTATTTTCAACTTCTGTTGAAAATCAAGAGTGGGATCTGATGGTAACTTCTTATAAAAATGTTCATTGTCTAATTGTCTATGAGCTTCCAGGAGATAATCCTGTCGGTTCTGAATCACCAGAGCTCCCCCCTTATCTGCTTTTCTAAAAATGAAGTCCATATTGAACATAAGCTTTTTTAGGGCAGATCTCTTTTTTCTAGTCAGATTATCTTCAAAATATTTAGTTTTACCTTTGCAATCAGTTTTTTTACAAAACTTCCTGAAGTCCTCCATCGTAGTCGAATAAAAACTTTCTATTAAGGGACCATGGTACTGCAACGGATAAAATTCCGATGGGTTTTTAAAGGGTTTCTGTGATTTATTATCAATATTAAAGATCTTTTCGTATGTCTGCAGAGTTCCTTGAATATCCTCATTTTCCGAAATCAAGGATTCTAAGATCTCGAGTGGAATTTGATTGTTAGAATCCAGGATAATCGGTATTCCATCCACCTCCCGTTTTTTCAAATCTTTAATGGCAAAATACCTTTTACGGATCAAGGCTCTCACAAATTTGTTCAGATCTACGAAAAGATCAAATAAATTAGGCTTGGCTGATGGCGCAAACTTAAAACCTTTACTTAATAATGACATCTCATCGGGTGTAAGAGTGGTGTCAGAAAGATTATGTATACCTGTAGGGCCCATTACCTCCTGAGGTTTTTGTTTGGATTTTTTACTGTGTTTACCCCCTCTAGTTCCTCTCTTTCTTCGTCCCTCCCTCTTTTTCCATTCCATCTGACCATATAGCCGTCTTTTCTTTGCATTGGGGGGGATTTCGGATGATTCGTATATCTGTCTCTCCCTAAAAAAAGATTGTTGTTCTAAAGATGAAGAACTGTTAATCCCTTTTTGAGGTGTATCCTCACATTCTTGGTTACCCTAACTCTGAAAGGTTCATAACGATTGTATAGGGATATTTCATTATTATGATCCCTTCTAAAATCATTGTGATAAGAACCATGGTTCCTATATGGCTTAACTGGATACCTAATTCTTAGTGTACCGAATTAATGTTATTAAGGTTAATAATAATGTAGGAACAAAAACACCCCCAAATGCTGTTATTTTAGCTGTTTTGATGATCTTTTTAGAAAAAATCCAGATCCAAAAAGTCTTTTTTTCTCCGTTCCCTAACCCTCTGGGGTGACAGCTAGGGCTAACCCCACCCAGTACCTAACCCTAACTCCCAGGCCCTAACCATAAAAGTTACCCCAATACTATAATGTCGGATATCGGAACTGGTCTCCCGGGTGATGTCAGGATTCCGGCATCGGTCAATCCATCGGGATTTTAGAAACATTTATCACAACTCATTTTCACAATTATAATTATATCACTTATTTTATTACAAGATCTTAAAAACGTTGAGAGTGTGCTTTTATTTTATGAATTATGTCAGGACTATCACAATACAACATCCAACAATGGTCAGCTATCATGCTTTCTTTCCATAATCCTTGGTAGCGAGTTTCCGTAGTGTGAATATCTTGGTGGAACAGTTTCCCTTGCTCTTCATTCACTACACCAATATTTTCTGGAATAAAATCCAGATGGAATGCAGGAAATGCATTTTCAACTACATGAGACACCCCATTTCTTTTTCAGTAACAAGGCGTTTCTCTACTCCATCCTTATGTGCATAAGACTTGTTACTCCCAGAAAGTTTTTGCATATCCATTTGAAAGCCAGCAAATCTTTCAATTCCAGTGGACTGAGGGCCTTTGGAAATCCATATCCATTAAAACCTCCCTAATCTGTTGCCCATCAAAAATTCTCACCTTCAATTTTGCTGCACTGCCTTTAGGAAATGTCTTAGGTATTGAAACCCTTCTTAGGTATTGAAACCCATTAGGTATTGAAACCCATTACTTTCACAAAATTCTTCATTAAACCAAGTTTAATGTGTAGAGGAGGTAGATTGATATTTTTGGGGTCAACTAAAGGGATAGACTGGCCACTGCATGGTCCTGGGACATATGTAGACCTCAGTGGCCAATCACGTTTGCTGTAGTTTTAAGTGGAAATTAAATAATAAATAAGATTTATTTTACTATACAAATCAAGGTAATTCCTTTAAAATGTATTTACTAATATATATTACTATTAGTATTACATTTTATTAATATGGTGCCACAAGTAATTTGCAGTACCGACCATATGACACACATTAGAGTAATATAGCGTACACAGAACTTAACATTATAGTAAATGAAAAACTAAAACAGAGAACAGATAACAATTATCACTAGAATTCTCAAGAGAAAATCTGATTACACGCCTGGGTGCTATACATTATTTCCACAGATTACATCATCAACCTCAGCGGTACGTCAACACGGCAATATCTCACCCCACTCTGACTGCAGAAAAGAGCGTGGCATTTGCCAGGGCTATCAATTCTCTCCTTTCGGCTAGTATCTTTGAACCGCTCATTCTTGATGATCTTGAAGCTTCACACCTGTATACTATGTTGTGGGTAGATTATTTCAAATGTAATTTCTCCAATCAGGGATCCACAGAATGGAGGCCAATGAATGTTCATGTTCCGATATGGGCAGGTCATAATTTTCTCTCCTTCGTCAAATCTGATCTCTATCAATTCCAGGCTCTACCATTTCAGGATGGCTACACCTCTACGCATTTTCACCGAAATAATGTCAGCTTCCTGGGCAAGGACAGTATCACAATCATACCATATTTAGACAATCTGCATGAGAAGGCCAAGTCAGCTTCACAGTTACAAAAGTACCTAGATCACATGGTTCAAGTACTTCAGGATCACGGCTGGATCCTGAATTTCAAAGTCTTCCCTAATACCTGTCAGCACCTTCAGTTTCTGGGGTGGTCTTCAACACCTTTTTCCAATGTATTTTCACAAAGCAAGGACCCTGCAGAACTTGCTCATGATGGTGCCTCACCTGTCAATCTTTCAGCTCCTGGGTCTTAAAGTCTTAAAGGGTGCATTCTTCATTATTGTGCATTGCCTTTTCCTGCAGCAGGTTACATTGGTTTCCACAGGGAAACATCGGGGGGAGGGGGGGGGGTAGAGTGGATCTTGATCCAAAGGCACCAGCAGGCTAAAGCTATAGGCTGTCCCAGGATGCTTTGGAACCTCCTCTATAACCCCGCCTCCAGGCACTGTGAGCTCAGTTTCAGTTGGTTTCTGCAGCAGCAAGTCACTTAACAGGTGGGCTGCACTGGGCAGCCCTGAAAAAGCTTTATCTGACAGAAAATGTATTCAAAACTTGGCTGTCAGCGCTGTATGTGATGGTGACACTTCAGCACTGCAGCTCCATCACCTCCCAAGCAGCGTTGCATACTCCCGTGGCCTGTTCCCAGGTACTTGCAGCGGAGACGCTCCGGCTTTAGGCACACGGTCTCAGTCGCTCTCCTGGTTTTAGTGGCTGCTATGGGGAGGAGGTAAGAGGGCCCCCCAGATGGGACCCATTAAATCGTGTTCCATCTGTGACCTAGGGAGATGGGTCACGGTGCTGACGTGGACACTGTCACTGAACAGGGACCCCACTAGACCACCAGGGCAATAGAGCACAGGTCAGGTGTACTAACACCCCATTTAATAAGGCTTGCTAGTACCTGGAGTGGAAGTCCAGTATAGGGGAGCTGGCGATTGACCTGTAGCCTCTCCACGGTCCAGGGCGGTATCTACTGAAGATTTTCCCACCCTGGACCTGCCTCACACTCTTATAAGCATAGTTGCGGCTAAGCTCTGGGACTGCAGGGCAAGGTCTCCCTTGCAAAGCCGCCTGTATACAGTGCTGTGACTTTACAAAAACTTGAGTACTCTACATGTCTTTATACAGACAGCATTAGTTAAGAACAAGTGTACTTATTATAGGATATATTGTACGAGTATTCTGATATATACCTCCGGTCTAGGACCGTGCTTTGTTAAATATATATCTGCACATATACTAGTCCAGTGCAGTTTTATTGTCATAATAATTATCTGCATTGCCTGTGACTGTGTGAGCCTGTATCTGCTGTGTGGTTTCACTTTCAGTGTTTCCCAGATATATATATATCACTATATTCTGTAACCTAAGGGACGAGGTGCGCCAGGGTCATATATATAGTGCGTCACAGTATTTACCTAATACGTGTATTCTACTGTGTACTCAGTCACATAATGCCGGATTTATTCACTGGTGTGTACTGTGTCTACAGTCACATACTAACGGATTTATTTGCCGGTATTGTACTCTGTTTGGCTTTATCGTACTAATTCGCTCTGTTGTTGCATTCGTGTACAATGTCTAACACGAAGGGCAGTAAGTCTGTGGACGGTCCTGCATCATGCAGAGCATGCGTCAAAGATTTACCAGAGGGAGAAGCTTAGTATGATGGTCTGTGTACTATGTATTATACATCTCCCAGTCATTCCGCAGCTCCTGTAACCAATCAGGAACCACCCTGGGCTGCATTCACAAACCTACTGGGTACTCTAGTGGAATGCTTTATGCCCCCTATGGGACCACCTGTGCCATTATAGCCACAAATTGTCCCAGCGGTTAATCCGCCTTGGGCGGAAAATTTGTCTAACCAGTTGCAGAAATTAAATCATTCATTGGTCAGACAGAAATCTACTCCGGGTCACTCTCATGTCTCTGGGTCATCTAAGCGGGCTGCTTCCTTCTCACAATCCACAAATCTCTCAGATGTTTCATGTGTAGAGGAGGGGGAGCATACTGTCCTGTCAGATACTGAATCAGGTGTTTCTGATGAGGATTCTCCATTGCAAATTGATGTCCCTGCCCTTGTGGCTGCTATTAAGCAAATCCTACAAATCACTGATGATGAGGATTCCACTACAGGCTAAAAAAACTGATATGTTTAAACGGAAGAAGGTGGTTAAAAATCTTTTACCCCATTCTGACCATTTGGTGGACATCAGGCAGGAGCCCTGGTCTAATCCAGGGAAGAAATTTCCCCTGTCTAAATGGGCCTTGGCTCGCTATCCTCTCCCGGCAGAGTTATGTAACAAGGGGGAAAATTCACAGCCGGTGGATTCTGTCAAAGTCGAAAAATATAGCGACCTATGATGCCTTGTACTAACCCCATGCGCTTGTCCGCTGCACGTGCACATTCTCTCCCGTGCGTGCGCATATTCGCAGTTGCGTGACGGCGCCTCCACGGTCGTGCGCTCAGGCGCGTGGTATGCGCATTTACGGTAGAGTTTGTGTGCGTCTGGCGGTCGACTCGATCGTTACATAGTTAATCTAAACAGTGTATTTTATAGGTTATGGTCCCCTTAATAATATCAGTAAGTTTGTTTAGTGTAACTGGTTCATGGACAGAGAGATCCCTCTTTACATGATACGAAGGGTCAGACAGGTTTTGAGCAGTGGTGTTTAGTATGCAACGGAAGAGTATATTATTAGTAACATTCCGGTATTGGTTTGAAAGAGATTAATCGCTCCTGCGTATAGTTATGTTTATAAGAAGTTTATGGACATTTACTGTATTTGCAGTTCATTATCCATGCGGCGGGAAACCTGAGATTCCCTCCCACCTGAGCAGTTTGAAATAGTCACAGCCCACCTGTTCGAATCAACCTATGACCTTTTGTTATAATGTGAAGACAGATTCCTGTGTCCAATGAACAATGAGATTGTAGGGCCCTTTGTAGTGTACTGTACTTTGTGTATATAAGAAAAGCCAGCCTGGGCCAGCTCAGTCTTCTCTCCAAAAGGTTTTCATCATTGACTAACTAGAGAGCTGGTTCCAGGACTGCGCTAGCGATCATTCCCCACGTGTGTAAGTTCTCTGTGACCAACTTATTCTCTGTTTGTATTTGCCATACTCTCTCTCTCTCTCACTGTTATTGTTTAGGATTAAGACGCTGTTGTATATTGTATATTTTCAGTTATTCTGTTTAGGTGTTTTATGTTAGTGCTTTAGTGTATAAGCTGTTAACTGTTTTCCCCTTTTTACATAGCTAAATCTCGTTAGTAAAGGTGTTGGAACCTCAGCAAGGTGTCTGTGTTTCACTAGCTAGTATAGAGGGTTTCTGAGCGTCTCAATCACTCAAGCAGCTTTTATATAATAGAGGTTAATCAGCGTTACATTGTGTTAACATTACAAGACCAAGGTTTACAGTATAGGCTTAGCCTTTCATTGTGTTGCATACAAGGTTTACTGTGTGCGTCTGCGCCGCTCGTGTTCCTCTCGTGGACACAGCGTCCGCTACGCTAGTAGCGTAGCATTACGGTGCTCGGGCCGCCTATAGCGTGCTCGATACCCAGCGTAAGCCGTGAGCGAACGTGCCGCTCGTGCGTCTCGACCACGGCCTAGCGTCTGCTACGCTAAGTGCGTACCATTACGGTACCCCGTACGCCCATTGCGTACTGAGTCTCTTACCAATATATAGTGAATGTTATAGGATAAATAATTAGCTTTATCAATTGGCGGCTCGTCCGTCCTCCACATATCCGCTCTAGCGAACACAAGCATTCTTTATCTGTCAGCAAAGGGCAGGAAGGTAGTATCCCTTCGTATCCGTGTTGGTGGTGAGGGATACGGTAGTGCTGACTAGATAAGCGTCTGCATCGCTACACTGTAGGAGTGCTGGTGGAATCCGGAACCGGAAGGTAAGAACAGTACGCTATTGTCTTTTAAAACTGTTTTATTTCTGTTTGATACACATTGCGTACGCAACACACGCACACACCTGCATTTTTCATTTGTGTAATTTCACATCTCGCCTTCCTGTTTGCCATTTATCATTGATAACGTGCTGAGAAAGATTTGTTGCTATTGGTAGTTAAAAGTAAAATTAATACATGAGGAAGTAATTTGTAAAACACGCACACGGCTTTGCCTAAGATACAAGGAAGTTCTGTGTGGTGCTCGGTAAATGATTACAGTTAAATATCATTTGCATTGATAGAAACGTGTTACTTGTGTTACTGTGGACGTGTCTGGCCTGTGTACACGTGTCCCTAACAAAGGGCGGGACAAGCGTACGCGACGCAAGGGCTTACACACGTAGCGTATATTACGCAACGGAGCGTATGGGTACGCCCACATGATACAAATCACACGATGGTATTGTTTTAGTAGGCGATACGGAAGCAACGCGATAATAGCGCAAGTCAATCTCAGTGTCCTAAATTTTAGCGTAATAAATCCTTCTCTAGTTGTAACTCCTTTGGGACTAGACTGCAATACTGAATGAAAGGGATTTCTGTACAAAAACGAAAGTAAAGAGTATATGAGGTGAAAGAGTGTGTGCATATATATATAAGTTTCTCATTTTGGTTGGAACCTAGAAATCGAGTTCTCGTAGAGGTACATCCGTGAAAGTGACAGCGCGGTGGCTTGGGAGGCATCCCTTGTTAAATATTGAAATAAGAGCATTAGAGTATAGCAGACCAGGAGGTCACGGACCAGGAGGTCCAGAGACAGACCAGGAGGTCTAGGTACAGCGGACTAGGAAGTCCGCTATAGATAGAGTCAAGAAGCACAACCCCAGGAGGGTTGGTGCAATACCCATATAGGCCATCAAGCTCTGGCTGAAGGAATTCGCAGCCGTAATTTTCGATTCCGTTGGTCATTCCGCACATAAGATTAGTTGCTTATGTGCAGTACGATTGTACCGCATGTAATTGTGTGCATTAGTTTGTAACTTGACCCAGTACCATTTGCGTACGCTAGAGGGGTCATAAACGCTATTTGTACATTCTAACGTGATTTGTGTAATTTATTTTATTTTAAGGGAGGTTTGCTGGTCACTCAGGAACTCTCCAGCAACTGATATTTACTGGGAAGGGTAAGTGCTCTTCGGATCACACCCACACGTTCCAGTAAATAGAGGTTCAGGTTGCAGGGGCCCTAGGTTGAGTACGCCAGCGCTAAGGCAGTGTGTGGGCGTATTGGTCGACGTGGGCGAGTGTGTGAAGGTACTCGGTAAACTTTCACCGTCGGCCTACCCCGGACATCTTGGTTTTTGTAAGGGTTCGCTGAAGACCCTGATTTGAAGGTCAGAGGTAGTGAAAGCAACACCTGCAAAGATGGGGGCCAGTTGTTCAGGTAGGGGGCGATCAACCTTGGTTCAGGTTGATTTAGTAAGCCGGCCAATAGGGTCGGCAAGGTATATCATGTGTGAGAAATACGGTTCACACACACAGGTTTTGTGCGATGAATGGGAAAGAATGACTGTGCATGACGGGGAAAAGTTCCCACGGGTAGGCAGTTTTAGCCCCGAGGTGTTACAAAATCTAAGGAGAAGGATATGTCTCATTAAATCTGCAAAGAGACGGATCAAACATTCTGATTATTTACAATTATGGCAACAGGAAGGTGAAATACAAAGAGGATTGGCTCAAGCGGCTGGATCTAACCCTATCAGGAAACTGATAGCCACCGCACCACCACCACCACCATACATAACAGGAGAGAAAGTGGTTACAGAGAATGGCACACTGGTGTATGATAAACATGCACTTAGTAACTGTATAGATGTTAAGAATAATGTAACTAAGATTGTTGATGCTAATACTAACCCGTGCAAGCTGTACCCTGTTTTAAACTTTCCCCAGGATTGTGACCAAGAGGATGAGCCCACAACAATATCGGCACTCTCTCTAGCAGCCACCATAGCAGAAACAACAGTGGGCACGGCCCAACCAGTAAGAGCAGTATCAAAGGCCCCTAGTGGAGGGACAGGTGAGGTCGTATCAACCGGTAAGTACGGCATTGTACACTATGCAGAAACCATTACACCACATGTTGTAGAATCTACTCAGAATGATGTTATTGAACTTAATCCCGTTAGGGTAATTGCAGTCCCAAATGGGAAAACTGACACTTCAGGAGTCACTCCTGTCAGAAACATCGCCATGCACTGCCCCTTTTCCCGAACAGAAGTAAGATCAATGGTGTCTGAATTCCCTGATCCTAGGAAAGATCTAGTTGCAAGCCAGAAGTACATTAGAGAGCTAGGAAATACTGTGGAGCCCAATAACAAAGATTGGCGGACATTGCTGAGGGCGTGTTTACCCTCCAATGTCGACTTAGCGAAATTTATAGCTGACTGTAGACTAGATGAAGAGGTACCCCTTACTGAGGAGTACAATCAAAATAATGTGAAAAGAATTAATTTGCAGCTAGGAGTATATTTCCCAGCTGTTGCTAAATGGAACAAAATTTTCTCCATCAAGCAAAAAGAGGGAGAAATAGCTGCTGATTATTTTCATCGGGCACTGCAGGAAATGGCTAAGTATACAGGGATAGAAGACATTAAGACAAATGTGAATCATAAAGAAGTAGCAGTATCTGTGTTAATGGATGGTTTAAAGGAAGTATTGAGGACGAGGGTACAGACCACCCAACCATGTTGGCGAGGTTTGTCGGTGGCTACTTTGAGAGAGGCCGCTATTGATCATGATCGGAACATCACCAGACACAGGGAGTCGCAGAGTGATAAGCTGATGGCCGTAAGTATACAGGCCCTTACCACAAGGCCAACTCAGCATAAGTCTCAGACCCCTGGGGGTAAGTCAAATGTGGTAGTTTGTTATAATTGTCACAAAGAGGGACATTTTGCACGAGACCGTAGAGTGAAAAATATACAAAAATCATACCAAACCCCTAGACAACGACATGACATACGAAATTGGGATCAAGGACCGCAGAGACGGAGTTATGAGCCACACACAGGGGAAACAAAAAGGTATCCCACAAGAAGAGACTGGAAAGTCTCTGATAGTTCCCATTTACCCCCTTCACAGGTAATAGCTGCCAGCGCAATGCAGGGAGGTCACCACATACAATAGGGGTGGGGCCACACCTGTAGTCTGCAGCCAGTGAAATTAATTGCGAGCCTTGGAAGTGAACCCGAGGTCACAATTGATGTAGCTGGTAAATCTCTAAATTTCCTTGTAGATACGGGGGCGGCCAAGTCAGTGATAAATTCGACCGTGGGCATGAGAACCACTGGTAAAACAATTCCAGCCATGGGAGTAACAGGAGTAGTACAGCACTATCCTTTAAGCAAACCTGCAGAGATTACGATAGGGCCTTTGCATACCAAGCATTCTTTTCTGCTGGCTGCATCGGCTCCGACTAATCTCCTAGGGAGAGATTTACTGTGCAAAATGGGATGTGTCATATATTGTACTCCTGAAGGTGTGTTCTTGGACATACCCGAAAACCACGCTCAGGAAGTGCAGGATATGCTAGACTCCCCAACAAGATTAATGTCACACACTGTTATTGTAAATAGGTGTCCGTCCAAGGTAGAGGAAATGATTTCCCAGATACCGGAATCACTTTGGACCAAGGATGGACAAGACACTGGATTAATGGCAAACGTAGCCCCAGTAGTTGTACAAGTAAAAGATGGTAGGATAGCTCCAAAAATCCCACAATACCCTCTGAAGCCAGAGGTGGAGTTAGGAGTTTACCCTGTAATAGAGCGCTTGCTACAACAGGGCATTCTGGTAAGGACGTCCAGCACTGCCAATTTTCCCTGTTAAAAAGAGTGGGGGGAGGGGTTACAGATTAGTGCAGGATCTAAGAGGGATCAACAAAATAGTTGAGAGTCAATTCCCCGTAGTGCCAAATCCAGCTGTCATCCTTATGCAAATCCCTCCCACTGCCAAATGTTTCACTGTGATTGACCTCTGCTCCGCCTTCTTCTCGGTACCTCTGCACCCTGACAGTCAATACTTATTCGCATTTACATACAGAGGAGTTCAGTACACCTGGACTCGCTTACCACAAGGTTTCATTGACAGTCCAAGTATTTTCTCGCAGACCTTGCATGATTGTTTACAGTCTTTTCAACCTGAGAGTGGATCAATATTAATACAGTACGTGGATGACTTACTGCTGTGTTCAGATTCGCTTGAATCGTCCCTGAGAGATACGAAACAACTCCTGTTTCATCTTTCAGACACCGGACACAAGGTTTCCAAAGATAAGTTACAATTATGCCAGACCAGGGTGAAGTATTTGGGACACTGTCTGACACAAGGACTGAGACACCTCACCGCTGATAGAATTCAAGCAATTCGTGACATGACCCTGCCACAAACCCAGCAACAGATTAGAACGTTTTTAGGAATGTGTGGGTATTGCCGTAACTGGATCCCAGGGTTTTCTATACTGGCCCTGCCTTTGCAGGAGATGGTCTCATTAAACAAACCTGATCGGATTTCGCACACAGACGAGTCTGAGATGGCATTTGAGAGACTTAAACAGTGCCTAACGCAGGCACCAGCATTAGGTATGCCAGATTATGGAAAACCCTTTAAGCTGTACGGAACAGAGAGTGCTGGGTGCGCGGCAGGTGTCTTAACCCAGAAGCATGGTGATGCCAGCAGGCCGGTAGCCTACTATAGCGCTCAGCTAGACATGGTAGCGCGATCCCTCCCCACATGCTTGCGAAGTGTTGCAGCGATAGCATTGCTAGTAAGTAAAAGCGAAGATGTAGTGCTAGGACACAACCTCACAATTCATACACCACATGCAGTTTCAGCTTTACTGAATTCTGCCCAAACCAGACACGTCTCATCAGCGCGGTTTACAAGATGGGAATTGGCGTTGATGGCCCCCGTAAACATCACCATAAGGAGATGCAGCGCATTAAATCCTGCAACATATCTTCCAGGTGTGCCTGGACAGGCACAAAGGGTGAAGGATGAGAGTGATGGTGAAGGAGGATTTAGTAAGGAAAATGACACACATGATTGTATGGAATATTTGACCCAAAATTTCACGGCAAGGCCTGACATCAGTGACAACCCACTGGAAGATGTAGATTTTACTTTCTACACTGACGGCAGTTGTCACAGACAGACGGACTCGGGAGACTTGTGTACTGGATACGCAGTCGTAGATGACCAAGGTACCATAGAAGCGGAACCCCTAGGCCCACCACACTCAGCACAAGTTGCTGAACTGGTTGCCCTAACCAGAGCATGCGAATTGGCTAAAGGCAAGTCAGCCAATATCTACACGGATTCTAGGTACGCCTTCAGAGTAGTCCATGATTTCGGGGCCCTATGGCGCCTCAGAAATTTCATGACAGCAGCTGGCACACCCGTAGCGCATGCAGCCCACATCAAAAGACTTCTAACAGCGATACAAGAACCCGACAGAGTGGCTGTTATCAAGTGTAAAGCTCACACGTATAGCCAAGACCCGATATCACTTGGTAACAGCCGAGCAGACGAAGCTGCTAAATCAGCAGCCAGTACCCCCATACAGACAGTCAGCACACAACTGATGGTATTTAATACTGTAAACACACAGAAATTATATGAAATGCAAAATTTGTGTTCACCACAAGAAAAGGCAGTTTGGAGGTCAAAAGGATATGGCCAGGAGTCCTCAGGACTCTGGACAGATGGACAGGGTAAGCCAGTGGCACCCAGAGCATACCTTCCAAGTCTAGCGGAAGCGGCACATGGGCTGACTCATCTAGGCAAAGAAGGAATGTGTAAGTTGGTAAGAGCTTATTGGTGCGCCCCAGGATTTTCTTCCCATGCGGGTAAAAGAGCGATGACATGTCTCACCTGCTTGAGGAAGAATATCGGAAAGGCAATACCAACAGAGCCATCCCATATCCCTCCTACAGATGGCCCTTTCCAGGTAATACAAATTGATTTCATACAATTGCCACCTTGTAGAAATTTAAAGTATGTATTGGTTTGTATTGACGTGTTCTCAAATTGGGTTGAAGCATTTCCGGCGGCCACAAATACCGCTGTGTTTACTGCAAAGAAAATTGTGCAGGAATTTGTGTGTAGGTACGGTATCCCTAAAATCATTGAAAGTGATAGGGGTAACCATTTTACAGGTGAAGTTTTTCAAGTAATGTGTAAGTTGATGGGAATTAATAGTAAGCTGCACACTCCGTACTGCCCCCAGGCGAGTGCGAAAGTGGAAAGAGTAAACAGCACTATTAAAAACAAATTAAGCAAGGTAATGGCTGAAACAGGATTGTTGTGGCCCGAAGCTTTGCCAATCGTATTATACAGCATCAGTACCACTCCCAGGTCCCCTCTTAATCTGTCTCCTTTTGAAATTCTGTTTGGTCGACAACCCCATGTTATGATTAACCCCCAGGATGATTTGAAATGTAACAATGAAGTAACTGTAAAGTATTTGGTTAAGATGAGTAAGCAATTGAGGAATCAGAATGATAATCTAAAGTTGGTGATTCCTGATTTGCCAGACAGTAATTGTCATGACATTGAACCTGGGGATTATGTAATGATACGGAATTTTCTACGCTCAGGTTGCCTTATTGACAGATGGGAAGGACCATATCAAGTCTTATTGACCAGCACGACAGCATTGAAGGTTGCCGAGAGAGAGACTTGGGTCCATTCGTCTCATTGTAAAAAGGTTGCTGACCCAGAGAGGTCCCGTGATAAAGAACAGACGGTAGAGGTTGTATCACGTAGGTAGAGTTTTGTTAGCGCTGTGTATATCTCTAATTTATTGTATCACTAGAGAGTCTTTTCCGGGAAGGTTGAGACGACACCTGAGCGCTGAGAATAATAAGACCGGAGGCGTTTGTCGAGCCAGATTTCTTTTTCCCTTTTTTTTATTTTCTCCAGTTCCCATCTCCCTCCTATTCTCCTCCCCCCTTCTTATTTTTCTCCTTTTCCTCCTATAAGATGGACTTGTCTCAAGAGACTGTGATCCGGATTTTCCTGTTGACCATGATGTTGACCAGAGCAGTCTGTTTCGGTGAGAGTACCATGGAGGTCGAGAAAGGATCTGGAATGGGTTCTGATGACCAGGATGGAGGCGTAGTTTTCCAAGAGCAACATAATCACCGAGTAAAGGCGAGTATCAGAAAACGATCTGGTAGCATTGACAATAGAAGAAATTGTGAAGGATTGTTAGCTGAAGAGAACTGCATCTGTAGACATTGTGACAATATAGTTGAGGATGGGTGCATCAAGAAAATGTCAGTCCAGTTTTAATATCCACATGGACCGGCATCCATTGAGTGACTATCACTCCTTAGTGGGTAAAGTGTTACACCAGACAGACTGTTGGGTATGCTCTCAAGTACCTCAAGGTCATAGCAAATCAGGACTAGTACCATTCCCTTTAACTGTAGGAGAGGTACTTGAGTTAAGTGGTGGGAGGCCGGTGGACAAGAGGTTTAATATCTCTAGTCCTCCAGGTTTGAAGCTTCACCAGTATCATGTGGATAAGTCCTTAGTATGCTTTAACATTTCCAATCCCCGAAAGCCGGGAAATTGGGAAGTGTCATGGAGTAATCAAACCATGACATTTTCATATAGAGCCGATAGAATGCCCATAGACACAGAGCTTATACGCCAGATAGCCGACAGTGGAAAATATTTCCGGTATAGGTACACTCTAGGAAGTAGGACCATGCGAGTTGGAGAAGTATCACCAGGATACTGTGCACATATCGTACAACCGGATACGTGTACTAGACAGATGGGAGAGTTAGGGTTAGGAGATTTCACATGGAAAGTTTGTAACATGGTTATGTCATACTCCGTCCCATATGTTCTCCCCAATGATGCATATTTCATATGCGGGAGAAAGGCGTATAAGTGGCTTGCCCCAAACTCAGAGGGATTGTGTTACATTGGAAAAGTACTGCCTGAAGTAATGACTGTATCCCATATCAAAATGAAAGACATTCACCGCGGTG
The DNA here is from genome assembly GCF_028390025.1 of Pseudophryne corroboree. Taxonomy (NCBI): domain Eukaryota; kingdom Metazoa; phylum Chordata; class Amphibia; order Anura; family Myobatrachidae; genus Pseudophryne; species Pseudophryne corroboree. The sequence continues at coordinate 51,367 of NW_026969021.1, forward strand.
CCCAAGCTCCTTATACTCACACTCATTATGAGCACATCGTTAAACGGCACCTGATAGAGAGGACAGAGCATCCGGCCTCTGATCTGATCCATGAATCCACCGGGATTCAATTCCTACTCGCGTTAGATATCACTCGTACCGCCAGAGGAGTGTTAAATTATAGATATATATCTGCGCTAGCAAACTTGTTAGACAATATCACCGAAATGTATGATGACACGTTCAGGTACACTGGGAGAGAGTTACAAGCCTACAAAACAGAGCTGGTTCAGCATAGGATGATTCTCAATTATCTCACAGCAGTGACAGGCGGGTATTGTGTTACCCTAGCAACTCAATATGGAGTAAAGTGCTGCACGTATATTACAAACAGCACTGAGGACCCGGCCGAGGTCATAGACCAAAAGATGGTGACATTTTGCAATTGAAGTGGGAGTTTCGAAGGAAACACAATCTCACTCTCGCTGCTGTGGGTAATGAGCTGACCAGTTGGGTGTCATGGTTGAACCCACGAAATTGGTTCTCTGGTTTAGGAGAATGGGCCCAAGGTATTATAATGGATGTAGGGAAATTTCTCTTGTGTATTCTGGGAGTCGTCATATTGGTTGGTCTGATATTTAGAGGCGTTCGGACTTTAACGAAGTGTAAAGGTAATACCAGAGTGATGAGTCTGAGGAGCGAGGACACTGTAATAACAACAACTAATTTGATTTATGACCCAACGATAGAGACAATGTTGTGATGAAAATGTGATTCCACGGTCCGTTTCTTTCACCCATTTCTCCTTTGTTTTCCTCCAAGGTACAAAGACATCCGCTTGGAAGAAGAATTTGACAACCTCTTTTATACAGACCATTGATGAACTATGTCACAGACCCCCAATATCCCTAGTGACTTTAACTTTTTACGAAAGCCCAATACTTTAGAGACTGTAATTTTATGGACACTGGAACAGCTTTTGTTCGCCATTTACAACAAAAGCACCGAGAGACATCAGACAACATGTACATCAGACAAGACCTCAATCGGCGACTGTTTATTTAAACTCACATAGTTTACGACTGCATTTATAATGATTGTTTCTTATCTTCATCTCTACAACCTCCAGGTAGTATCTCACATAGTCTACAGGTGATTCTCACACATTAGCATTCACATGTTCCCCCCCTTCATGTATCATCAACTAAATGTGCTCCCCCATTTGTTGCAACCAAAAGCCGAAAAGAGCTCGGTAGAGTTTGACAGCCCATCCACAGACCCTTAATACGGGATAAGAAGGATTCAAATGTATACTTCGCAATACCTCGAAGCTTGATTTAGAACACGTACGGCACGATGATACATGACCCCTCAAACATGGATCTCATACACACATGCTTTTACTGTCTCACTAGGTCATACTTTTCCCACCTTCTCCTCTCCTCCCTTTACCCAATCATAAAAAGGTATTTACATGATGACATATATTTTTCTGTTTGAACTGTTTAGGAAGTGGCAGTAATTGGTGACTGCCAAAGGGTGGACTGTCAAAGTCAAAAAATATAGCGACCTATGATGCCTTGTACTAACCCCATGCGCTTGCCCGCTGCACGTGCACATTCTCTCCCGTGCGTGCGCATATTTGCAGTTGCGTGACGGTGCCTCCACGGTCGTGCGCTCAGGTGCGTGGTATGCGCATTTACGGTAGAGTTTGTGTACGTCTGGCGGGCGACTCGATCGTTACATAGTTAATCTAAATAGTGTATTTTATAGGTTATGGTCCCCTTAATAATATCAGTAAGTTTGTTTAGTGTAACTGGTTCATGGACAGAGAGATCCCTCTTTACATGATACGAAGGGTCAGACAGGTTTTGAGCAGTGGTGTTTAGTATGCAACGGAAGAGTATATTATTAGTAACATTCCGGTATTGGTTTGAAAGAGATTAATCGCTCCTGCGTATAGTTATGTTTATAAGAAGTTTATGGACATTTACTGTATTTGCAGTTCATTATCCAAGCGGCGGGAAACCTGAGATTCCCTCCCACCTGAGCAGTTTGAAATAGTCACAGCCCACCTGTTCGAATCAACCTATGACCTTTTGTTATAATGTGAAGACAGATTCCTGTGTCCAATGAACAATGAGATTGTAGGGCCCTTTGTAGTGTACTGTACTTTGTGTATATAAGAAAAGCCAGCCTGGGCCAGCTCAGTCTTCTCTCCAAAAGGTTTTCATCATTGACTAACTAGAGAGCTGGTTCCAGGACTGCGCTAGCGATCATTCCCCACGTGTGTAAGTTCTCTGTGACCAACTTATTCTCTGTTTGTATTTGCCATACTCTCTCTCTCTCTCTCTCACTGTTATTGTTTAGGATTAAGACGCTGTTGTATATTGTATATTTTCAGTTATTCTGTTTAGGTGTTTTATGTTAGTGCTGTAGTGTATAAGCTGTTAACTGTTTTCCCCTTTTAACATAGCTAAATCTCGTTAGTAAAGGTGTTGGAACCTCAGCAAGGTGTCTGTGTTTCACTAGCTAGTATAGAGGGTTTCTGAGCGTCTCAATCGCTCAAGCAGCTTTTATATAATAGAGGTTAATCAGCGTTACATTGTGTTAACATTACAAGACCAAGGTTTACAGTATAGGCTTAGCCTTTCATTGTGTTGCATACAAGGTTTACTGTGTGTCATCCTGTGAGCGTCTGCGCCGCTCGTGTTCCTCTCGTGGACACAGCGTCCGCTACGCTAGTAGCGTAGCATTACGGTGCTCGGGCCGCCTATAGCGCGCTCGATACCCAGCGTAAGCCGTGAGCGAACGTGCCGCTCGTGCGTCTCGACCACGGCCTAGCGTCTGCTACGCTAAGTGCGTACCATTACGGTACCCCGTACGCCCATTGTGTACTGAGTCTCTTACCAATATATAGTGAATGTTATAAGATAAATAATTAGCTTTATCAATTCTCATGTCGCTCACCAGTGATGTCATCCACTCTGCCTGTCACCACTGTCACTTCACTGAAGGAACTGACAGATAAGCGTGTGGAGGGATGCCTGAAATCTATTTACTCCCTTACAGATGCTGTACATAGACCCACTATTGCGGCTTCTTGGGCTGCAAAAGGAATTAAAGCATGGGTTCAGGTATTAGAGGAAGAGCTGCCTGTCTTACATTACCACCGCCGCCTATTACAATCAGGAGGTGTCCTCTGAGGCGGGTGTGTTGGCAGCCAAGGTGTTGACTACGTCTGTCCTGGCTCACTGTATTCTGTGGTTGAGGTCATGGAAGGTGGACCTAGACTCCAAAAAGACCTTGGAGGTACTCCTCATTAAGGGGGACATTTTGTTTGGGGAAGACCAAAATAAAATTGTGTCTGAATTGGCGGCTGCTAAGTCTACCTTTCTCGCAAATACTAATACTTCTGCACAGAAGGCTAAAGGTTGTTACGTTCCTGATGCTCAGAACTGGAGAGATGTTTGTGTAGAGAGTCCAGAGCACCAGGATGTGACGCTGAAATAAGGGATGGTACGGGAATAGCCCCTAGCACCCTACCTCCGTTGTTTTACCCGTGTGGTCAGTTCACGCCTGAGTGACTATGGTTTCTTGGGCCCACGGCAGCCGCGTTTGAAGGGCGGATTAGGTCTGCCCAACTCCGATGCCCCCAGGTCTTAGAGTGAGACAAGGCGTGAACCGAGACAGGATAATAACAAGGGGACCTCTAACTAAAGCAAACAGAAGCTAGGGGCTACTAACTACCCTAAAACTAAATATATGTGCGGCACGCCGCCAAAGGAAAAGAACAACAAAAGATACCACTGTCCACTCCCCCACACGGCACCGCCGAGTTCCGGGGAGGACAGTGAAAAGCGGAAACCTCCGCAAAAACCACCAATACAAAAGTAAAACAAGGACTAAGCGGCCTAGGCCGCAACATGCGGCAGAAGCCGCTACTCACGAAACCGGGAGAGAACCCCTACAAGCGAGAACCCCCAGATGACCGCAACAGGTTCACTTGGACAGGAAGGATTCCCAGGACTGGCTTCAGAACTCCAGAACTCAGGAGCACAGGAAGCAGGATCAACCAGATACAGCTGACCAGGAACAGACGTTGCAAGGCAGGAACAGCATACAGGAAGCTATCACCGGCGAGGCTGCAGTGTGCTGGCTCCCATAAAAAGACCCTGCTGGCCAATGACAGGAGGGCCAGCAAGAGCAGCCCCCAGACCCTAATTACTAGTTGCCGTGCAGCTGCCCTGCTGCACGAGCAACTAATCAATCCTATCTGGCAACGGGGAACGCGGTCCGCCAATGGCGTCCCCGTTGCTATGGACCCAGCGGCTGAGGACGCCCGGCGTCCTAGCGTTGCCAGGGACCCGGCGGCTACAATACGCATGGCGTCATGGCGTTGCTAGGCGCCAGGCGGGCAGGGAGGGAGGTGCGGCGGCCGTGAGCAGACCAAACGGCGCCGCGGACCGCGGCACCTAACAGTACCCCCCCCCCCCCTTGAGGAGGGGTTAAAGAACCCCTAAAGCCGGGTTTCTGAGGAAATTCCTGAAAGAATAATCTCTTAAGTTTAGGGGCATGTAAATCGTTATCCAGGACCCAAGACCTTTCTTCCGGGCCATAGCCTTTCCAGTGAACCAAAAAATAAAGCCGGCCCCGAGAAACTTTGGAATCTAAAACCTTCTCCACCAAGAACTCTTGTTGCACCTGAACATCCACCGGAGGTCTACCCTGGGAAGTCTTCCGAGGGAATCTCCTGGAAGAAAAATACTGCTTCAGAAGGGAACAGTGAAAAGTATTGCCAATTTTGAGTGATTTAGGCAAGCGTAGCCGAAAAGCAACTGGTTGACCTTCTTAACGATAAGGAACGGTCCAATAAATTTGGGTCCCAATCTAGCCGAGGGTTGTCGGAGCTTGATGTTGCGGGTTGACAACCACACCTTATCTCCCACCTTAAAAGTGCATGGGCGTCGGAACCTATCAGAAAAAAAAATTTCTCGGAAGGCAGCCATTCTTAAGGGCAAAGTGCACCTTTTTCCAAATCATTATATAGCGCGCTCGATACCCAGTTAAGGTCAACGAGGAGACTGGAAAATGAGGGTAAAAAGAATTGGCTCTAGGATGAAAGCCCAAGACCGAAAAGAATGGAGACTCCTTGGTGGAAGAATGACAAGAGTTATTATAGGCAAACTCGGCCAAAGGAAGAAATTCAGACCAATCATTCTGAAGTTTGGCCGAATATAGCCGTAAATACTGTTTTAACGACTGATTAACACGTTCAGTTTGTCCGTTAGACTGTGGATGGTACCCAGATGTTAATGAGAGTTTCATATTTAATGAGGCACAAAAACGTTTCCAGAAACGGGCGATGAATTGCGGTCCCCGATCAGAGACAATATCCCTGGGTAAACCATGGAGCCTGAACACATGGCGGAGAAATAAAACTGCCAACCCTTGAGCAGAGGGTAATCGGGGGAGAGCAATGAAGTGGGCCATCTTACTAAAACGGTCTACTACCACCCAAATGACTCGAAATCCAGCTGAAAGAGGAAGGTCCACCACGAAATCCATGGATATATGTGACCATGGCCTGAGAGGAACGGCTAAAGGCATGAGTTGCCCGACCGGCAACGCTCGAGATACCTTGTACTGAGCACAAACCTGACAGGAACGGACAAATTCCCTTACATCTTTAGAAAGATTAGGCCACCACACTGAGCGAGAGATTAACTCCAAGGTCTTAGTGATACCCGGATGACCAGAAACCTTATTATCATGAAACTCAGCTAGAACAGTGCCTCTCAGAAATTCAGGGACGAAGAGACGATCTGCAGGAGTGACTTTGGGAGCCTGCTGCTGAAGCTGGACTAGCTGTGTAAATAAATCCTGTGTGAGGCCAGCCCGGATGACAGACGATGGGACTATGGGGGTAGTAGCTGGGTGGTTATTATGAACCGGAAGAAAACAACGTGACAGGGCATCGGCTTTTGTATTCTTGGAACCGGGCCTGAAGGTGATAATAAACCTGAAACGAGTAAAAAACAGCGCCCAACGTGCCTGTCGAGCATTAAGCCATTTAGCTGACTCAATATACTGCAGGTTCTTGTGGTCAGTAAACACCGTAATGGTATGCCTTGCTCCTTCCAGCCAGTGCCTCCACTCCTCGAAAGCCCATTTAACTGCCAACAATTCTCGATTACCAACATCATAGTTGGATTCTGCGGAGGAGAATTTTCTGGACATGAAGGCACATGGGTGTAATTCCTGAGACTCCGGGTCTTCCTGAGAAAGGATA
>NW_026969022.1:0-57485 GCF_028390025.1 Pseudophryne corroboree
ACGTGGTGTTAAGTTTCCTGAAGTCACATTGGTTTGAACCACTTAAAACCGTGGAGTTAAAATATCTCACGTGGAAGGTGGTCATGCTATTAGCCTTGGCCTCGGCGAGGCGTGTGTCAGAATTATCGGCTTTGTCACATAAAAGCCCTATCTGGTTTTTCATATGGACAGAGCGGAATTGAGGACTCGTCCACAATTTCTGCCAAAGGTGGTGTCATCTTTTCATATGAACCAATCTATTGTGGTGCCTGTGGCTACTCGTGACTTGGAGGATTCCGAGTTACTAGATGTAGTCAGGGCTTTGAAGGTTTATGTAGCCAGAACGGCTAGAGTCAGGAAAACTGGGTCACTGTTTATCCTGTATGCATCCAACAAGCTGGGTGCTCCTGCTTCAAAGCAAACTATTGCTCGCTGGATCTGTAACACGATTCAGCAGGCTCATTCTGCGGCTGGATTGCCACATCCAAAATCAGTAAAGGCTCATTCCACAAGATAGGTGGGCTCTTCTTGGGTGGCTGCCCGAGGGGTCTCGGCATTACAGCTTTGCCGAGCAGCTACTTGGTCGGGTTCAAACACATTTGCAAAGTTCTACAAGTTTGATACCCTGGCTGAGGAGGACCTTGAGTTTGCTCATTCGGTGCTGCAGAGTCATCCGCATTCTCCCGCCCGTTTGGGTGCTTTGGTATAATCCCCATGGTCCTTACGGAGTCCCCAGCATCCACTAGGACGTTAGAGAAAATAGGATTTTACTTACCGGTAAATCTATTTCTCGTAGACCGTAGTGGATGCTGGGCGCCCGTCCCAAATGGGGACTTCTTCTGCAACACTTGTATATAGTTATTGCTTATATAAGGGTTCTTTTATGGTTGCATCAGGTTTGTCTGATGCTCTGTTGTTGTTCATACTGTTAACTGGGTATGGTTATCATGAGTTATACGGTGTGATTGGTGTGGCTGGTATGAGTCTTACCCTGGATTCCAAATTCCTTTTCTTGTATTGTCAGCTCTTCCGGGCACAGTTTCCTTAACTGAGGTCTGGAGGAGGGACATAGAGGGAGGAGCCAGTGCACACCAGTAGTCCTAATTCTTTCTTAGAGTGTCCTGTCTATTCCCCATGGTCCTTACGGAGTCCCCAGCATCCACTACGGACTACGAGAAATAGATTTACCGGTAAGTAATATCCTATTTTTTCAGGGACGGAGACAGCTGTGTCTCCATCTCTATAAAATCCGCGACCGCTACCGCGACCGCGATCACAGAAGCTCCTACTACTGCTGCAGGGAGCTCTCGTCGGAATAGCTCAGCCTCTGCCCAGAGGAGTGTGGAAATTGCGTATTTCTTGGTATGTGTGTGTTAATGTTTGCAATGTATGTGTATGTGAGTTTCTTATGTTAATATATATTTCTCTAACGTCCTAGTGGATGCTGGGGACTCCGTAAGGACCATGGGGAATAGACGGGCTCCGCAGGAGACTGGGCACTCTAAAGAAAGATTTAGTACTACCTGGTGTGCACTGGCTCCTCCCTGTATGCCCCTCCTCCAGACCTCAGTTAGAATCTGTGCCCGGCCAGAGCTGGGTGCTTTTAGTGGGCTCTCCTGAGCTTGCTAATAAGAAAGTATTTTAGTTAGGTTTTTTATTTTCAGAGAGCTTCTGCTGGCAACAGACTCTCTGCTACGAGGGACTGAGGGGAGAGAAGCAAACCTACTAACTGCGGCTAGGTTGCGCTTCTTAGGCTACTGGACACCATTAGCTCCAGAGGGATCGAACACAGAACCTGACCTTGTCGTCCGTTCCCGGAGCCGCGCCGCCGTCCCCCTCGCAGAGCCAGAAGACAGAAGCCGGCAGAAGCAAGAAGACATCGAAATCGGCGGCAGAAGACTCCTGTCTTCACATGAGGTAGCGCACAGCACTGCAGCTGTGCGCCATTGCTCCCACATTACACCCACACACTCTGGTCACTGTAGGGTGCAGGGCGCTGGGGGGGGGGCGCCCTGGGCAGCAATTAAGTACCTCCTGGCAAAAGCAGCATATATACAGTTGGACACTGTTATATGCATGAGCCCCCGCCATTAATTTTACACAAAATCGCGGGAGAAGCCCGCGCTGAGGGGGCGGGGCTTTCTTCCTCAGCACTCACCAGCGCCATTTTCTCTCCACAGATCCGCTGAGAGGAAGCTCCCCAGGCTCTCCCCTGCATGATAGAGAGGGTGTAAAAGAGAGGGGGGGCACATAAATTTGGCGTAAAAATAATATATACAGCAGCTACTGGGTTAACACTAAGTTACTGTGTGATTCCTGGGTCATATAGCGCTGGGGTGTGTGCTGGCATACTCTCTCTCTGTCTCTCCAAAGGGCCTTGTGGGGGAACTGTCTTCAAGTAGAGCATCCCCTGTGTGTGTGGTGTGTCGGTACGTGTGTGTCGACATGTCTGAGGTAAAAGGCTCCCCTAAGGAGGAGATAGAGCAAATATGTGTGTGAGAGGGTGTCTCCGTCGACAACGCCGACACCTGTTTGGATATGTGTAAGAGCTGAGGTGAATTTATTGCACAAAAGATTAGAGAACAGACAGGAAATCTACCCTTGTCTGTCCCTATGTCACAGAGACCTTCAGAGTCTCTCAATGCTCACTATCCAAAATTATAAACACTGATATCGACACGGAGTTTGACTCCAGTGTCGACTACGATAATGCAAAGTTACAGCCAAGTTGGCTGAAAGGTATTCAATATATGATTATTGTAATAAAAGATGATTTGCATATCACTGATGACTCATCTGTCCCTGACACAAGGGTACACATGTTAAGGGGAAGAAAGCTGAGGTAAATTTCCCTCCTCTCATGAGGAAAAAGAGCGGGAAACTCCAGACAAGAGACTGCAGCTTCCCACAAAAAATTCTCAAGCAGTATCCTTTCCCCACTAGGGCCAGGATGTGATGGGAATCTTCCCCTAGGGTGTCCCGTTTGCCCAGAAGGTAGCACTAGCTATTCTCAGGAATCCTGCAGATAGCGTGCACATTCTAGTATACTACTCAGACCGGCGATTGTGTCGGCATGGGTTTATAGCGCTGTGGCAGCGTGGACAGGTACCTTATCAGCAGAGATTGAGACCCTAGGATGCATATAGATATATATATATATATATATATATGTATATATAGAAATGTATATATATATTAAAGATGCTGTCTTAAGTGATAGGTATGTATATATATATATATATATATATATATATATTAAACATGCCCAAAGAGACATGAGTATACTGGGTCCTAGAGTCAAAGCTATGTCGATTTCTGCTTGACGTGTCCTGTAGAAGATGCAATGGACAGATGATGCCGACTTAAGAGGCATGTGGAAGGCTGAGGATTGTGTGGAGAAGGGTTCTCGGACCTGGTCTCCACAGCTATAGCTGGTAATTCTGATATTTTGCCTTATATTCCTGCACAGCCTAGGAAAGCACAACATTATCAAATGCAGCCCTCCGAATAAAGAAACAAGAAAGTCCGAGGTGCGTCCTTTCTTGCCAGAGGCGGGGGCAGAGGAAAGAAGCTGCACAACACAGCTAGTTCCAAGGAACAGAAGTCCTCCCCGGCCTCTACAAAAATCCGCCGCATGTCGCTGGGGCTCCACAGGCGGAGCTAGGCCCGGTGGGGGCACGCCTTTGTAAGTTCAGCCACAAGTGGGTTCACTCCCTGTTAGATCGCGGGACAGAAGCCCGCCGCTGAGGGGGCGGGGCTTCTTCCTCAGCACTAACCAGCGCCATGTTTTTTCTCCACAGCACCGCTGAGAGGAAGCTCCCCAGTCTCTCCCCTGCAGTTACACGGTAGAAGAGGGTAAAAAGAGAGGGGGGGGGGGGCACATAATTAGGCGCAAAAATCAATATAAACAGCAGCTACTGGGTTAACATTAAGTTACTGTGTTATTCCTGGGTTAATAGCGCTGGGGTGTGTGCTGGCATACTCTCTCTCTGTCTCTCCAAAGGGCCTTATTGGGGAATTGTCTTCGAATGAGCATTCCCTGAGTGTGTGGTGTGTCGGTACGTGTGTGTCGACATGTCTGAGGTAAAAGGCTCCCATAAGGAGGAGATGGAGCAAATATGTGTGTGAGAGGGTGTCTCCGTCGACAACGCCGACACCTGTTTGGATATGTGTAATTAAGTGCTAAGGTGAATTTATTGCACAAAAGATTAGAGAACAGACAGGAAATCTACCCATGTCTGTCCCTATGTCGCAGAGACCTTCAGAGTCTCTCAATGATCACTATCCAAAATAATAGACACTGATATCGACACGGAGTTGACTCCAGTGTCGACTACGATAATTGAAAGTTACAGCCAAGATGGCAGAAAAGTATTCAATATATGTTTATTGTAATAAAAGATGATTTGCATATCACTGATGACTCATCTGTCCCTGTCACAAGGGTACACATGTTTAAGATGAAGAAAGCTGAGGTAAATTTCCCTCCTCTCATGATAAAAAAGAGCGGGAAACTCCAGACAAGAGACTGCAGTTTCACATAAAGAATTCTCAGGCAGTATACTTTCCCCACTAGGGCCAGGATATGATGGGAATCTTCCTCTAGGGTGTCACAAAAGGCAGCCCTGATGTTACAGCTATTCTCAGGGATCCTGCAGATAGCGTGCACAACTGCACATTCTGGTACACTACTCAGACCGGCGAATGTGTCGGCATGGGTTTATAGCGCTGTGGCAGCGTGGACAGGTACCTTATCAGCAGAGATTGAGACCCTAGTATGTATATAGATATATATATGTATATATAGAGATATATAGAGATATATATATATATATAAAAGATGCTGTCTTAAGAGATATGTATATATAAAACATGCCCATAGAGACATGAGTATACTGGGTCCTACAGTCAAAGCTATGTCGATTTCTGCTTGACGTGTCCTGTACAATATGCAATGGACAGATGATGCCGACTTAAGAGGCATATGGAAGGCTGAGGATTGTGTGGAGAAGGGTTCTCGGACCTGGTCTCCACAGCTATGGCTGGTAATTCTGATATTTTGCCCTTTAACCCTGCACAGCCTAGGAAAGCACAACATTATCAAATGCAGCCTTTCAAATAAATAAAAAAAAAAAAAACACAAGAAGGTCCGAGGTGCGTCCTTTCTTGCCAGAGGCGGGGGCAGAGAAAAGAAGCTGCACAATACAGCTAGTTCCCAGGAACAGAAGTCCTAAAAACCCCGGCTTCTACAAAAATCCACCGCATGTCACTGGGGCTCCACAGGCGGAGCTAGGCCTGGTGGGGGCACGCCTTCGGAAGTTCAGCCACAAGTGGGTTCACTCCCTGTTAGATCCCTGGGCAATAGATATTGTGTCTCAGGGATACAAGCTGGACTTTGAGAAGATGCCTCCTCACCGACGGCCCTGCCGGCTTCCCCCCACGAGAGGGAAACAGTGTTAACTGCAATTCACAAATTGTATCTTCAACAGGTGGTGGTCAAGGTTCCCCTCCTTCAACAAGGAGGGGGTTATTATTTGACCATGATGTAGTCCCGAAACCATACAGTTCGGTCAGATCCATATTGGTGTGAGGCTAGGAAGGCCCCCACGGAGGAATTCCAGCTGGGCCGTTTCCTTCACTTCCTACAGTCGGGGGTGTCGTTGGGCCTGAAATTGGGTTCCATTAAGGTCCAGATTTCGTCCCTGTCTATTTTCTTTCAAAAAGAACTGGCTTCTGCCTGAAGTTCAGACATTTGTAAAGGGAGTGCTGCATATTCAGCCACCTTTTGTGCCCCCAGTGGCACCTTGGGATCTTAACGTGGTGTTAAGTTTCCTGAAGTCACATTGGTTTGAACCACTTAAAACCGTGGAGTTAAAATATCTCACGTGGAAGGTGGTCATGCTATTAGCCTTGGCCTCGGCGAGGCGTGTGTCAGAATTATCGGCTTTGTCACATAAAAGCCCTATCTGGTTTTTCATATGGACAGAGCGGAATTGAGGACTCGTCCACAATTTCTGCCAAAGGTGGTGTCATCTTTTCATATGAACCAATCTATTGTGGTGCCTGTGGCTACTCGTGACTTGGAGGATTCCGAGTTACTAGATGTAGTCAGGGCTTTGAAGGTTTATGTAGCCAGAACGGCTAGAGTCAGGAAAACTGGGTCACTGTTTATCCTGTATGCATCCAACAAGCTGGGTGCTCCTGCTTCAAAGCAAACTATTGCTCGCTGGATCTGTAACACGATTCAGCAGGCTCATTCTGCGTCTGGATTGCCACATCCAAAATCAGTAAAGGCTCATTCCACAAGATAGGTGGGCTCTTCTTGGGTGGCTGCCCGAGGGGTCTCGGCATTACAGCTTTGCCGAGCAGCTACTTGGTCGGGTTCAAACACATTTGCAAAGTTCTACAAGTTTGATACCCTGGCTGAGGAGGACCTTGAGTTTGCTCATTCGGTGCTGCAGAGTCATCCGCATTCTCCCGCCCGTTTGGGTGCTTTGGTATAATCCCCATGGTCCTTACGGAGTCCCCAGCATCCACTAGGACGTTAGAGAAAATAGGATTTTACTTACCGGTAAATCTATTTCTCGTAGACCGTAGTGGATGCTGGGCGCCCGTCCCAAATGGGGACTTCTTCTGCAACACTTGTATATAGTTATTGCTTATATAAGGGTTCTTTTATGGTTGCATCAGGTTTGTCTGATGCTCTGTTGTTGTTCATACTGTTAACTGGGTATGGTTATCATGAGTTATACGGTGTGATTGGTGTGGCTGGTATGAGTCTTACCCTGGATTCCAAATTCCTTTTCTTGTATTGTCAGCTCTTCCGGGCACAGTTTCCTTAACTGAGGTCTGGAGGAGGGACATAGAGGGAGGAGCCAGTGCACACCAGTAGTCCTAATTCTTTCTTAGAGTGTCCTGTCTATTCCCCATGGTCCTTACGGAGTCCCCAGCATCCACTACGGACTACGAGAAATAGATTTACCGGTAAGTAATATCCTATTTTTTCAGGGACGGAGACAGCTGTGTCTCCATCTCTATAAAATCCGCGACCGCTACCGCGACCGCGATCACAGAAGCTCCTACTACTGCTGCAGGGAGCTCTCGTCGGAATAGCTCAGCCTCTGCCCAGAGGAGTGTGGAAATTGCGTATTTCTTGGTATGTGTGTGTTAATGTTTGCAATGTATGTGTATGTGAGTTTCTTATGTTAATATATATTTCTCTAACGTCCTAGTGGATGCTGGGGACTCCGTAAGGACCATGGGGAATAGACGGGCTCCGCAGGAGACTGGGCACTCTAAAGAAAGATTTAGTACTACCTGGTGTGCACTGGCTCCTCCCTGTATGCCCCTCCTCCAGACCTCAGTTAGAATCTGTGCCCGGCCAGAGCTGGGTGCTTTTAGTGGGCTCTCCTGAGCTTGCTAATAAGAAAGTATTTTAGTTAGGTTTTTTATTTTCAGAGAGCTTCTGCTGGCAACAGACTCTCTGCTACGAGGGACTGAGGGGAGAGAAGCAAACCTACTAACTGCGGCTAGGTTGCGCTTCTTAGGCTACTGGACACCATTAGCTCCAGAGGGATCGAACACAGAACCTGACCTTGTCGTCCGTTCCCGGAGCCGCGCCGCCGTCCCCCTCGCAGAGCCAGAAGACAGAAGCCGGCAGAAGCAAGAAGACATCGAAATCGGCGGCAGAAGACTCCTGTCTTCACATGAGGTAGCGCACAGCACTGCAGCTGTGCGCCATTGCTCCCACATTACACCCACACACTCTGGTCACTGTAGGGTGCAGGGCGCTGGGGGGGGGGCGCCCTGGGCAGCAATTAAGTACCTCCTGGCAAAAGCAGCATATATACAGTTGGACACTGTTATATGCATGAGCCCCCGCCATTAATTTTACACAAAATCGCGGGAGAAGCCCGCGCTGAGGGGGCGGGGCTTTCTTCCTCAGCACTCACCAGCGCCATTTTCTCTCCACAGATCCGCTGAGAGGAAGCTCCCCAGGCTCTCCCCTGCATGATAGAGAGGGTGTAAAAGAGAGGGGGGGCACATAAATTTGGCGTAAAAATAATATATACAGCAGCTACTGGGTTAACACTAAGTTACTGTGTGATTCCTGGGTCATATAGCGCTGGGGTGTGTGCTGGCATACTCTCTCTCTGTCTCTCCAAAGGGCCTTGTGGGGGAACTGTCTTCAAGTAGAGCATCCCCTGTGTGTGTGGTGTGTCGGTACGTGTGTGTCGACATGTCTGAGGTAAAAGGCTCCCCTAAGGAGGAGATAGAGCAAATATGTGTGTGAGAGGGTGTCTCCGTCGACAACGCCGACACCTGTTTGGATATGTGTAAGAGCTGAGGTGAATTTATTGCACAAAAGATTAGAGAACAGACAGGAAATCTACCCTTGTCTGTCCCTATGTCACAGAGACCTTCAGAGTCTCTCAATGCTCACTATCCAAAATTATAAACACTGATATCGACACGGAGTTTGACTCCAGTGTCGACTACGATAATGCAAAGTTACAGCCAAGTTGGCTGAAAGGTATTCAATATATGATTATTGTAATAAAAGATGATTTGCATATCACTGATGACTCATCTGTCCCTGACACAAGGGTACACATGTTAAGGGGAAGAAAGCTGAGGTAAATTTCCCTCCTCTCATGAGGAAAAAGAGCGGGAAACTCCAGACAAGAGACTGCAGCTTCCCACAAAAAAATTCTCAAGCAGTATCCTTTCCCCACTAGGGCCAGGATGTGATGGGAATCTTCCCCTAGGGTGTCCCGTTTGCCCAGAAGGTAGCACTAGCTATTCTCAGGAATCCTGCAGATAGCGTGCACATTCTAGTATACTACTCAGACCGGCGATTGTGTCGGCATGGGTTTATAGCGCTGTGGCAGCGTGGACAGGTACCTTATCAGCAGAGATTGAGACCCTAGGATGCATATAGATATATATATATATATATATATGTATATATAGAAATGTATATATATATTAAAGATGCTGTCTTAAGTGATAGGTATGTATATATATATATATATATATATATATATTAAACATGCCCAAAGAGACATGAGTATACTGGGTCCTAGAGTCAAAGCTATGTCGATTTCTGCTTGACGTGTCCTGTAGAAGATGCAATGGACAGATGATGCCGACTTAAGAGGCATGTGGAAGGCTGAGGATTGTGTGGAGAAGGGTTCTCGGACCTGGTCTCCACAGCTATAGCTGGTAATTCTGATATTTTGCCTTATATTCCTGCACAGCCTAGGAAAGCACAACATTATCAAATGCAGCCCTCCGAATAAAGAAACAAGAAAGTCCGAGGTGCGTCCTTTCTTGCCAGAGGCGGGGGCAGAGGAAAGAAGCTGCACAACACAGCTAGTTCCAAGGAACAGAAGTCCTCCCCGGCCTCTACAAAAATCCGCCGCATGTCGCTGGGGCTCCACAGGCGGAGCTAGGCCCGGTGGGGGCACGCCTTTGTAAGTTCAGCCACAAGTGGGTTCACTCCCTGTTAGATCGCGGGACAGAAGCCCGCCGCTGAGGGGGCGGGGCTTCTTCCTCAGCACTAACCAGCGCCATGTTTTTTCTCCACAGCACCGCTGAGAGGAAGCTCCCCAGTCTCTCCCCTGCAGTTACACGGTAGAAGAGGGTAAAAAGAGAGGGGGGGGGGGGCACATAATTAGGCGCAAAAATCAATATAAACAGCAGCTACTGGGTTAACATTAAGTTACTGTGTTATTCCTGGGTTAATAGCGCTGGGGTGTGTGCTGGCATACTCTCTCTCTGTCTCTCCAAAGGGCCTTATTGGGGAATTGTCTTCGAATGAGCATTCCCTGAGTGTGTGGTGTGTCGGTACGTGTGTGTCGACATGTCTGAGGTAAAAGGCTCCCATAAGGAGGAGATGGAGCAAATATGTGTGTGAGAGGGTGTCTCAGGGATACAAGCTGGACTTTGAGAAGATGCCTCCTCACCGACGGCCCTGCCGGCTTCCCCCCACGAGAGGGAAACAGTGTTAACTGCAATTCACAAATTGTATCTTCAACAGGTGGTGGTCAAGGTTCCCCTCCTTCAACAAGGAGGGGGTTATTATTTGACCATGATGTAGTCCCGAAACCATACAGTTCGGTCAGATCCATATTGGTGTGAGGCTAGGAAGGCCCCCACGGAGGAATTCCAGCTGGGCCGTTTCCTTCACTTCCTACAGTCGGGGGTGTCGTTGGGCCTGAAATTGGGTTCCATTAAGGTCCAGATTTCGTCCCTGTCTATTTTCTTTCAAAAAGAACTGGCTTCTGCCTGAAGTTCAGACATTTGTAAAGGGAGTGCTGCATATTCAGCCACCTTTTGTGCCCCCGGTGGCACCTTGGGATCTTAACGTGGTGTTAAGTTTCCTGAAGTCACATTGGTTTGAACCACTTAAAACCGTGGAGTTAAAATATCTCACGTGGAAGGTGGTCATGCTATTAGCCTTGGCCTCGGCGAGGCGTGTGTCAGAATTATCGGCTTTGTCACATAAAAGCCCTATCTGGTTTTTCATATGGACAGAGCGGAATTGAGGACTCGTCCACAATTTCTGCCAAAGGTGGTGTCATCTTTTCATATGAACCAATCTATTGTGGTGCCTGTGGCTACTCGTGACTTGGAGGATTCCGAGTTACTAGATGTAGTCAGGGCTTTGAAGGTTTATGTAGCCAGATCGGCTAGAGTCAGGAAAACTGGGTCACTGTTTATCCTGTATGCATCCAACAAGCTGGGTGCTCCTGCTTCAAAGCAAACTATTGCTCGCTGGATCTGTAACACGATTCAGCAGGCTCATTCTGCGGCTGGATTGCCACATCCAAAATCAGTAAAGGCTCATTCCACAAGATAGGTGGGCTCTTCTTGGGTGGCTGCCCGAGGGGTCTCGGCATTACAGCTTTGCCGAGCAGCTACTTGGTCGGGTTCAAACACATTTGCAAAGTTCTACAAGTTTGATACCCTGGCTGAGGAGGACCTTGAGTTTGCTCATTCGGTGCTGCAGAGTCATCCGCATTCTCCCGCCCGTTTGGGTGCTTTGGTATAATCCCCATGGTCCTTACGGAGTCCCCAGCATCCACTAGGACGTTAGAGAAAATAGGATTTTACTTACCGGTAAATCTATTTCTCGTAGACCGTAGTGGATGCTGGGCGCCCGTCCCAAATGGGGACTTCTTCTGCAACACTTGTATATAGTTATTGCTTATATAAGGGTTCTTTTATGGTTGCATCAGGTTTGTCTGATGCTCTGTTGTTGTTCATACTGTTAACTGGGTATGGTTATCATGAGTTATACGGTGTGATTGGTGTGGCTGGTATGAGTCTTACCCTGGATTCCAAATTCCTTTTCTTGTATTGTCAGCTCTTCCGGGCACAGTTTCCTTAACTGAGGTCTGGAGGAGGGACATAGAGGGAGGAGCCAGTGCACACCAGTAGTCCTAATTCTTTCTTAGAGTGTCCTGTCTATTCCCCATGGTCCTTACGGAGTCCCCAGCATCCACTACGGACTACGAGAAATAGATTTACCGGTAAGTAATATCCTATTTTTTCAGGGACGGAGACAGCTGTGTCTCCATCTCTATAAAATCCGCGACCGCTACCGCGACCGCGATCACAGAAGCTCCTACTACTGCTGCAGGGAGCTCTCGTCGGAATAGCTCAGCCTCTGCCCAGAGGAGTGTGGAAATTGCGTATTTCTTGGTATGTGTGTGTTAATGTTTGCAATGTATGTGTATGTGAGTTTCTTATGTTAATATATATTTCTCTAACGTCCTAGTGGATGCTGGGGACTCCGTAAGGACCATGGGGAATAGACGGGCTCCGCAGGAGACTGGGCACTCTAAAGAAAGATTTAGTACTACCTGGTGTGCACTGGCTCCTCCCTGTATGCCCCTCCTCCAGACCTCAGTTAGAATCTGTGCCCGGCCAGAGCTGGGTGCTTTTAGTGGGCTCTCCTGAGCTTGCTAATAAGAAAGTATTTTAGTTAGGTTTTTTATTTTCAGAGAGCTTCTGCTGGCAACAGACTCTCTGCTACGAGGGACTGAGGGGAGAGAAGCAAACCTACTAACTGCGGCTAGGTTGCGCTTCTTAGGCTACTGGACACCATTAGCTCCAGAGGGATCGAACACAGAACCTGACCTTGTCGTCCGTTCCCGGAGCCGCGCCGCCGTCCCCCTCGCAGAGCCAGAAGACAGAAGCCGGCAGAAGCAAGAAGACATCGAAATCGGCGGCAGAAGACTCCTGTCTTCACATGAGGTAGCGCACAGCACTGCAGCTGTGCGCCATTGCTCCCACATTACACCCACACACTCTGGTCACTGTAGGGTGCAGGGCGCAGGGGGGGGGGGGCGCCCTGGGCAGCAATTAAGTACCTCCTGGCAAAAGCAGCATATATACAGTTGGACACTGTTATATGCATGAGCCCCCGCCATTAATTTTACACAAAATCGCGGGAGAAGCCCGCGCTGAGGGGGCGGGGCTTTCTTCCTCAGCACTCACCAGCGCCATTTTCTCTCCACAGATCCGCTGAGAGGAAGCTCCCCAGGCTCTCCCCTGCATGATAGAGAGGGTGTAAAAGAGAGGGGGGGCACATAAATTTGGCGTAAAAATAATATATACAGCAGCTACTGGGTTAACACTAAGTTACTGTGTGATTCCTGGGTCATATAGCGCTGGGGTGTGTGCTGGCATACTCTCTCTCTGTCTCTCCAAAGGGCCTTGTGGGGGAACTGTCTTCAAGTAGAGCATCCCCTGTGTGTGTGGTGTGTCGGTACGTGTGTGTCGACATGTCTGAGGTAAAAGGCTCCCCTAAGGAGGAGATAGAGCAAATATGTGTGTGAGAGGGTGTCTCCGTCGACAACGCCGACACCTGTTTGGATATGTGTAAGAGCTGAGGTGAATTTATTGCACAAAAGATTAGAGAACAGACAGGAAATCTACCCTTGTCTGTCCCTATGTCACAGAGACCTTCAGAGTCTCTCAATGCTCACTATCCAAAATTATAAACACTGATATCGACACGGAGTTTGACTCCAGTGTCGACTACGATAATGCAAAGTTACAGCCAAGTTGGCTGAAAGGTATTCAATATATGATTATTGTAATAAAAGATGATTTGCATATCACTGATGACTCATCTGTCCCTGACACAAGGGTACACATGTTAAGGGGAAGAAAGCTGAGGTAAATTTCCCTCCTCTCATGAGGAAAAAGAGCGGGAAACTCCAGACAAGAGACTGCAGCTTCCCACAAAAAAATTCTCAAGCAGTATCCTTTCCCCACTAGGGCCAGGATGTGATGGGAATCTTCCCCTAGGGTGTCCCGTTTGCCCAGAAGGTAGCACTAGCTATTCTCAGGAATCCTGCAGATAGCGTGCACATTCTAGTATACTACTCAGACCGGCGATTGTGTCGGCATGGGTTTATAGCGCTGTGGCAGCGTGGACAGGTACCTTATCAGCAGAGATTGAGACCCTAGGATGCATATAGATATATATATATATATATATATGTATATATAGAAATGTATATATATATTAAAGATGCTGTCTTAAGTGATAGGTATGTATATATATATATATATATATATATATATATTAAACATGCCCAAAGAGACATGAGTATACTGGGTCCTAGAGTCAAAGCTATGTCGATTTCTGCTTGACGTGTCCTGTAGAAGATGCAATGGACAGATGATGCCGACTTAAGAGGCATGTGGAAGGCTGAGGATTGTGTGGAGAAGGGTTCTCGGACCTGGTCTCCACAGCTATAGCTGGTAATTCTGATATTTTGCCTTATATTCCTGCACAGCCTAGGAAAGCACAACATTATCAAATGCAGCCCTCCGAATAAAGAAACAAGAAAGTCCGAGGTGCGTCCTTTCTTGCCAGAGGCGGGGGCAGAGGAAAGAAGCTGCACAACACAGCTAGTTCCAAGGAACAGAAGTCCTCCCCGGCCTCTACAAAAATCCGCCGCATGTCGCTGGGGCTCCACAGGCGGAGCTAGGCCCGGTGGGGGCACGCCTTTGTAAGTTCAGCCACAAGTGGGTTCACTCCCTGTTAGATCGCGGGACAGAAGCCCGCCGCTGAGGGGGCGGGGCTTCTTCCTCAGCACTAACCAGCGCCATGTTTTTTCTCCACAGCACCGCTGAGAGGAAGCTCCCCAGTCTCTCCCCTGCAGTTACACGGTAGAAGAGGGTAAAAAGAGAGGGGGGGGGGGCACATAATTAGGCGCAAAAATCAATATAAACAGCAGCTACTGGGTTAACATTAAGTTACTGTGTTATTCCTGGGTTAATAGCGCTGGGGTGTGTGCTGGCATACTCTCTCTCTGTCTCTCCAAAGGGCCTTATTGGGGAATTGTCTTCGAATGAGCATTCCCTGAGTGTGTGGTGTGTCGGTACGTGTGTGTCGACATGTCTGAGGTAAAAGGCTCCCATAAGGAGGAGATGGAGCAAATATGTGTGTGAGAGGGTGTCTCAGGGATACAAGCTGGACTTTGAGAAGATGCCTCCTCACCGACGGCCCTGCCGGCTTCCCCCCACGAGAGGGAAACAGTGTTAACTGCAATTCACAAATTGTATCTTCAACAGGTGGTGGTCAAGGTTCCCCTCCTTCAACAAGGAGGGGGTTATTATTTGACCATGATGTAGTCCCGAAACCATACAGTTCGGTCAGATCCATATTGGTGTGAGGCTAGGAAGGCCCCCACGGAGGAATTCCAGCTGGGCCGTTTCCTTCACTTCCTACAGTCGGGGGTGTCGTTGGGCCTGAAATTGGGTTCCATTAAGGTCCAGATTTCGTCCCTGTCTATTTTCTTTCAAAAAGAACTGGCTTCTGCCTGAAGTTCAGACATTTGTAAAGGGAGTGCTGCATATTCAGCCACCTTTTGTGCCCCCGGTGGCACCTTGGGATCTTAACGTGGTGTTAAGTTTCCTGAAGTCACATTGGTTTGAACCACTTAAAACCGTGGAGTTAAAATATCTCACGTGGAAGGTGGTCATGCTATTAGCCTTGGCCTCGGCGAGGCGTGTGTCAGAATTATCGGCTTTGTCACATAAAAGCCCTATCTGGTTTTTCATATGGACAGAGCGGAATTGAGGACTCGTCCACAATTTCTGCCAAAGGTGGTGTCATCTTTTCATATGAACCAATCTATTGTGGTGCCTGTGGCTACTCGTGACTTGGAGGATTCCGAGTTACTAGATGTAGTCAGGGCTTTGAAGGTTTATGTAGCCAGATCGGCTAGAGTCAGGAAAACTGGGTCACTGTTTATCCTGTATGCATCCAACAAGCTGGGTGCTCCTGCTTCAAAGCAAACTATTGCTCGCTGGATCTGTAACACGATTCAGCAGGCTCATTCTGCGGCTGGATTGCCACATCCAAAATCAGTAAAGGCTCATTCCACAAGATAGGTGGGCTCTTCTTGGGTGGCTGCCCGAGGGGTCTCGGCATTACAGCTTTGCCGAGCAGCTACTTGGTCGGGTTCAAACACATTTGCAAAGTTCTACAAGTTTGATACCCTGGCTGAGGAGGACCTTGAGTTTGCTCATTCGGTGCTGCAGAGTCATCCGCATTCTCCCGCCCGTTTGGGTGCTTTGGTATAATCCCCATGGTCCTTACGGAGTCCCCAGCATCCACTAGGACGTTAGAGAAAATAGGATTTTACTTACCGGTAAATCTATTTCTCGTAGACCGTAGTGGATGCTGGGCGCCCGTCCCAAATGGGGACTTCTTCTGCAACACTTGTATATAGTTATTGCTTATATAAGGGTTCTTTTATGGTTGCATCAGGTTTGTCTGATGCTCTGTTGTTGTTCATACTGTTAACTGGGTATGGTTATCATGAGTTATACGGTGTGATTGGTGTGGCTGGTATGAGTCTTACCCTGGATTCCAAATTCCTTTTCTTGTATTGTCAGCTCTTCCGGGCACAGTTTCCTTAACTGAGGTCTGGAGGAGGGACATAGAGGGAGGAGCCAGTGCACACCAGTAGTCCTAATTCTTTCTTAGAGTGTCCTGTCTATTCCCCATGGTCCTTACGGAGTCCCCAGCATCCACTACGGACTACGAGAAATAGATTTACCGGTAAGTAATATCCTATTTTTTCAGGGACGGAGACAGCTGTGTCTCCATCTCTATAAAATCCGCGACCGCTACCGCGACCGCGATCACAGAAGCTCCTACTACTGCTGCAGGGAGCTCTCGTCGGAATAGCTCAGCCTCTGCCCAGAGGAGTGTGGAAATTGCGTATTTCTTGGTATGTGTGTGTTAATGTTTGCAATGTATGTGTATGTGAGTTTCTTATGTTAATATATATTTCTCTAACGTCCTAGTGGATGCTGGGGACTCCGTAAGGACCATGGGGAATAGACGGGCTCCGCAGGAGACTGGGCACTCTAAAGAAAGATTTAGTACTACCTGGTGTGCACTGGCTCCTCCCTGTATGCCCCTCCTCCAGACCTCAGTTAGAATCTGTGCCCGGCCAGAGCTGGGTGCTTTTAGTGGGCTCTCCTGAGCTTGCTAATAAGAAAGTATTTTAGTTAGGTTTTTTATTTTCAGAGAGCTTCTGCTGGCAACAGACTCTCTGCTACGAGGGACTGAGGGGAGAGAAGCAAACCTACTAACTGCGGCTAGGTTGCGCTTCTTAGGCTACTGGACACCATTAGCTCCAGAGGGATCGAACACAGAACCTGACCTTGTCGTCCGTTCCCGGAGCCGCGCCGCCGTCCCCCTCGCAGAGCCAGAAGACAGAAGCCGGCAGAAGCAAGAAGACATCGAAATCGGCGGCAGAAGACTCCTGTCTTCACATGAGGTAGCGCACAGCACTGCAGCTGTGCGCCATTGCTCCCACATTACACCCACACACTCTGGTCACTGTAGGGTGCAGGGCGCAGGGGGGGGGGGGCGCCCTGGGCAGCAATTAAGTACCTCCTGGCAAAAGCAGCATATATACAGTTGGACACTGTTATATGCATGAGCCCCCGCCATTAATTTTACACAAAATCGCGGGAGAAGCCCGCGCTGAGGGGGCGGGGCTTTCTTCCTCAGCACTCACCAGCGCCATTTTCTCTCCACAGATCCGCTGAGAGGAAGCTCCCCAGGCTCTCCCCTGCATGATAGAGAGGGTGTAAAAGAGAGGGGGGGCACATAAATTTGGCGTAAAAATAATATATACAGCAGCTACTGGGTTAACACTAAGTTACTGTGTGATTCCTGGGTCATATAGCGCTGGGGTGTGTGCTGGCATACTCTCTCTCTGTCTCTCCAAAGGGCCTTGTGGGGGAACTGTCTTCAAGTAGAGCATCCCCTGTGTGTGTGGTGTGTCGGTACGTGTGTGTCGACATGTCTGAGGTAAAAGGCTCCCCTAAGGAGGAGATAGAGCAAATATGTGTGTGAGAGGGTGTCTCCGTCGACAACGCCGACACCTGTTTGGATATGTGTAAGAGCTGAGGTGAATTTATTGCACAAAAGATTAGAGAACAGACAGGAAATCTACCCTTGTCTGTCCCTATGTCACAGAGACCTTCAGAGTCTCTCAATGCTCACTATCCAAAATTATAAACACTGATATCGACACGGAGTTTGACTCCAGTGTCGACTACGATAATGCAAAGTTACAGCCAAGTTGGCTGAAAGGTATTCAATATATGATTATTGTAATAAAAGATGATTTGCATATCACTGATGACTCATCTGTCCCTGACACAAGGGTACACATGTTAAGGGGAAGAAAGCTGAGGTAAATTTCCCTCCTCTCATGAGGAAAAAGAGCGGGAAACTCCAGACAAGAGACTGCAGCTTCCCACAAAAAAATTCTCAAGCAGTATCCTTTCCCCACTAGGGCCAGGATGTGATGGGAATCTTCCCCTAGGGTGTCCCGTTTGCCCAGAAGGTAGCACTAGCTATTCTCAGGAATCCTGCAGATAGCGTGCACATTCTAGTATACTACTCAGACCGGCGATTGTGTCGGCATGGGTTTATAGCGCTGTGGCAGCGTGGACAGGTACCTTATCAGCAGAGATTGAGACCCTAGGATGCATATAGATATATATATATATATATATATGTATATATAGAAATGTATATATATATTAAAGATGCTGTCTTAAGTGATAGGTATGTATATATATATATATATATATATATATATTAAACATGCCCAAAGAGACATGAGTATACTGGGTCCTAGAGTCAAAGCTATGTCGATTTCTGCTTGACGTGTCCTGTAGAAGATGCAATGGACAGATGATGCCGACTTAAGAGGCATGTGGAAGGCTGAGGATTGTGTGGAGAAGGGTTCTCGGACCTGGTCTCCACAGCTATAGCTGGTAATTCTGATATTTTGCCTTATATTCCTGCACAGCCTAGGAAAGCACAACATTATCAAATGCAGCCCTCCGAATAAAGAAACAAGAAAGTCCGAGGTGCGTCCTTTCTTGCCAGAGGCGGGGGCAGAGGAAAGAAGCTGCACAACACAGCTAGTTCCAAGGAACAGAAGTCCTCCCCGGCCTCTACAAAAATCCGCCGCATGTCGCTGGGGCTCCACAGGCGGAGCTAGGCCCGGTGGGGGCACGCCTTTGTAAGTTCAGCCACAAGTGGGTTCACTCCCTGTTAGATCGCGGGACAGAAGCCCGCCGCTGAGGGGGCGGGGCTTCTTCCTCAGCACTAACCAGCGCCATGTTTTTTCTCCACAGCACCGCTGAGAGGAAGCTCCCCAGTCTCTCCCCTGCAGTTACACGGTAGAAGAGGGTAAAAAGAGAGGGGGGGGGGGCACATAATTAGGCGCAAAAATCAATATAAACAGCAGCTACTGGGTTAACATTAAGTTACTGTGTTATTCCTGGGTTAATAGCGCTGGGGTGTGTGCTGGCATACTCTCTCTCTGTCTCTCCAAAGGGCCTTATTGGGGAATTGTCTTCGAATGAGCATTCCCTGAGTGTGTGGTGTGTCGGTACGTGTGTGTCGACATGTCTGAGGTAAAAGGCTCCCATAAGGAGGAGATGGAGCAAATATGTGTGTGAGAGGGTGTCTCAGGGATACAAGCTGGACTTTGAGAAGATGCCTCCTCACCGACGGCCCTGCCGGCTTCCCCCCACGAGAGGGAAACAGTGTTAACTGCAATTCACAAATTGTATCTTCAACAGGTGGTGGTCAAGGTTCCCCTCCTTCAACAAGGAGGGGGTTATTATTTGACCATGATGTAGTCCCGAAACCATACAGTTCGGTCAGATCCATATTGGTGTGAGGCTAGGAAGGCCCCCACGGAGGAATTCCAGCTGGGCCGTTTCCTTCACTTCCTACAGTCGGGGGTGTCGTTGGGCCTGAAATTGGGTTCCATTAAGGTCCAGATTTCGTCCCTGTCTATTTTCTTTCAAAAAGAACTGGCTTCTGCCTGAAGTTCAGACATTTGTAAAGGGAGTGCTGCATATTCAGCCACCTTTTGTGCCCCCGGTGGCACCTTGGGATCTTAACGTGGTGTTAAGTTTCCTGAAGTCACATTGGTTTGAACCACTTAAAACCGTGGAGTTAAAATATCTCACGTGGAAGGTGGTCATGCTATTAGCCTTGGCCTCGGCGAGGCGTGTGTCAGAATTATCGGCTTTGTCACATAAAAGCCCTATCTGGTTTTTCATATGGACAGAGCGGAATTGAGGACTCGTCCACAATTTCTGCCAAAGGTGGTGTCATCTTTTCATATGAACCAATCTATTGTGGTGCCTGTGGCTACTCGTGACTTGGAGGATTCCGAGTTACTAGATGTAGTCAGGGCTTTGAAGGTTTATGTAGCCAGATCGGCTAGAGTCAGGAAAACTGGGTCACTGTTTATCCTGTATGCATCCAACAAGCTGGGTGCTCCTGCTTCAAAGCAAACTATTGCTCGCTGGATCTGTAACACGATTCAGCAGGCTCATTCTGCGGCTGGATTGCCACATCCAAAATCAGTAAAGGCTCATTCCACAAGATAGGTGGGCTCTTCTTGGGTGGCTGCCCGAGGGGTCTCGGCATTACAGCTTTGCCGAGCAGCTACTTGGTCGGGTTCAAACACATTTGCAAAGTTCTACAAGTTTGATACCCTGGCTGAGGAGGACCTTGAGTTTGCTCATTCGGTGCTGCAGAGTCATCCGCATTCTCCCGCCCGTTTGGGTGCTTTGGTATAATCCCCATGGTCCTTACGGAGTCCCCAGCATCCACTAGGACGTTAGAGAAAATAGGATTTTACTTACCGGTAAATCTATTTCTCGTAGACCGTAGTGGATGCTGGGCGCCCGTCCCAAATGGGGACTTCTTCTGCAACACTTGTATATAGTTATTGCTTATATAAGGGTTCTTTTATGGTTGCATCAGGTTTGTCTGATGCTCTGTTGTTGTTCATACTGTTAACTGGGTATGGTTATCATGAGTTATACGGTGTGATTGGTGTGGCTGGTATGAGTCTTACCCTGGATTCCAAATTCCTTTTCTTGTATTGTCAGCTCTTCCGGGCACAGTTTCCTTAACTGAGGTCTG
The DNA here is from genome assembly GCF_028390025.1 of Pseudophryne corroboree. Taxonomy (NCBI): domain Eukaryota; kingdom Metazoa; phylum Chordata; class Amphibia; order Anura; family Myobatrachidae; genus Pseudophryne; species Pseudophryne corroboree. The sequence goes on from NW_026969022.1 coordinate 20,495, forward strand.
GAGGAGGGACATAGAGGGAGGAGCCAGTGCACACCAGTAGTCCTAATTCTTTCTTAGAGTGTCCTGTCTATTCCCCATGGTCCTTACGGAGTCCCCAGCATCCACTACGGACTACGAGAAATAGATTTACCGGTAAGTAATATCCTATTTTTTCAGGGACGGAGACAGCTGTGTCTCCATCTCTATAAAATCCGCGACCGCTACCGCGACCGCGATCACAGAAGCTCCTACTACTGCTGCAGGGAGCTCTCGTCGGAATAGCTCAGCCTCTGCCCAGAGGAGTGTGGAAATTGCGTATTTCTTGGTATGTGTGTGTTAATGTTTGCAATGTATGTGTATGTGAGTTTCTTATGTTAATATATATTTCTCTAACGTCCTAGTGGATGCTGGGGACTCCGTAAGGACCATGGGGAATAGACGGGCTCCGCAGGAGACTGGGCACTCTAAAGAAAGATTTAGTACTACCTGGTGTGCACTGGCTCCTCCCTGTATGCCCCTCCTCCAGACCTCAGTTAGAATCTGTGCCCGGCCAGAGCTGGGTGCTTTTAGTGGGCTCTCCTGAGCTTGCTAATAAGAAAGTATTTTAGTTAGGTTTTTTATTTTCAGAGAGCTTCTGCTGGCAACAGACTCTCTGCTACGAGGGACTGAGGGGAGAGAAGCAAACCTACTAACTGCGGCTAGGTTGCGCTTCTTAGGCTACTGGACACCATTAGCTCCAGAGGGATCGAACACAGAACCTGACCTTGTCGTCCGTTCCCGGAGCCGCGCCGCCGTCCCCCTCGCAGAGCCAGAAGACAGAAGCCGGCAGAAGCAAGAAGACATCGAAATCGGCGGCAGAAGACTCCTGTCTTCACATGAGGTAGCGCACAGCACTGCAGCTGTGCGCCATTGCTCCCACATTACACCCACACACTCTGGTCACTGTAGGGTGCAGGGCGCAGGGGGGGGGGGGCGCCCTGGGCAGCAATTAAGTACCTCCTGGCAAAAGCAGCATATATACAGTTGGACACTGTTATATGCATGAGCCCCCGCCATTAATTTTACACAAAATCGCGGGAGAAGCCCGCCGCTGAGGGGGCGGGGCTTTCTTCCTCAGCACTCACCAGCGCCATTTTCTCTCCACAGATCCGCTGAGAGGAAGCTCCCCAGGCTCTCCCCTGCATGATAGAGAGGGTGTAAAAGAGAGGGGGGGCACATAAATTTGGCGTAAAAATAATATATACAGCAGCTACTGGGTTAACACTAAGTTACTGTGTGATTCCTGGGTCATATAGCGCTGGGGTGTGTGCTGGCATACTCTCTCTCTGTCTCTCCAAAGGGCCTTGTGGGGGAACTGTCTTCAAGTAGAGCATCCCCTGTGTGTGTGGTGTGTCGGTACGTGTGTGTCGACATGTCTGAGGTAAAAGGCTCCCCTAAGGAGGAGATAGAGCAAATATGTGTGTGAGAGGGTGTCTCCGTCGACAACGCCGACACCTGTTTGGATATGTGTAAGAGCTGAGGTGAATTTATTGCACAAAAGATTAGAGAACAGACAGGAAATCTACCCTTGTCTGTCCCTATGTCACAGAGACCTTCAGAGTCTCTCAATGCTCACTATCCAAAATTATAAACACTGATATCGACACGGAGTTTGACTCCAGTGTCGACTACGATAATGCAAAGTTACAGCCAAGTTGGCTGAAAGGTATTCAATATATGATTATTGTAATAAAAGATGATTTGCATATCACTGATGACTCATCTGTCCCTGACACAAGGGTACACATGTTAAGGGGAAGAAAGCTGAGGTAAATTTCCCTCCTCTCATGAGGAAAAAGAGCGGGAAACTCCAGACAAGAGACTGCAGCTTCCCACAAAAAATTCTCAAGCAGTATCCTTTCCCCACTAGGGCCAGGATGTGATGGGAATCTTCCCCTAGGGTGTCCCGTTTGCCCAGAAGGTAGCACTAGCTATTCTCAGGAATCCTGCAGATAGCGTGCACATTCTAGTATACTACTCAGACCGGCGATTGTGTCGGCATGGGTTTATAGCGCTGTGGCAGCGTGGACAGGTACCTTATCAGCAGAGATTGAGACCCTAGGATGCATATAGATAGATATATATATATATATATATGTATATATAGAAATGTATATATATATTAAAGATGCTGTCTTAAGTGATAGGTATGTATATATATATATATATATATATATATATATATTAAACATGCCCAAAGAGACATGAGTATACTGGGTCCTAGAGTCAAAGCTATGTCGATTTCTGCTTGACGTGTCCTGTAGAAGATGCAATGGACAGATGATGCCGACTTAAGAGGCATGTGGAAGGCTGAGGATTGTGTGGAGAAGGGTTCTCGGACCTGGTCTCCACAGCTATAGCTGGTAATTCTGATATTTTGCCTTATATTCCTGCACAGCCTAGGAAAGCACAACATTATCAAATGCAGCCCTCCGAATAAAGAAACAAGAAAGTCCGAGGTGCGTCCTTTCTTGCCAGAGGCGGGGGCAGAGGAAAGAAGCTGCACAACACAGCTAGTTCCAAGGAACAGAAGTCCTCCCCGGCCTCTACAAAAATCCGCCGCATGTCGCTGGGGCTCCACAGGCGGAGCTAGGCCCGGTGGGGGCACGCCTTTGTAAGTTCAGCCACAAGTGGGTTCACTCCCTGTTAGATCGCGGGACAGAAGCCCGCCGCTGAGGGGGCGGGGCTTCTTCCTCAGCACTAACCAGCGCCATGTTTTTTCTCCACAGCACCGCTGAGAGGAAGCTCCCCAGTCTCTCCCCTGCAGTTACACGGTAGAAGAGGGTAAAAAGAGAGGGGGGGGGGGCACATAATTAGGCGCAAAAATCAATATAAACAGCAGCTACTGGGTTAACATTAAGTTACTGTGTTATTCCTGGGTTAATAGCGCTGGGGTGTGTGCTGGCATACTCTCTCTCTGTCTCTCCAAAGGGCCTTATTGGGGAATTGTCTTCGAATGAGCATTCCCTGAGTGTGTGGTGTGTCGGTACGTGTGTGTCGACATGTCTGAGGTAAAAGGCTCCCATAAGGAGGAGATGGAGCAAATATGTGTGTGAGAGGGTGTCTCCGTCGACAACGCCGACACCTGTTTGGATATGTGTAATTAAGTGCTAAGGTGAATTTATTGCACAAAAGATTAGAGAACAGACAGGAAATCTACCCATGTCTGTCCCTATGTCGCAGAGACCTTCAGAGTCTCTCAATGATCACTATCCAAAATAATAGACACTGATATCGACACGGAGTTGACTCCAGTGTCGACTACGATAATTGAAAGTTACAGCCAAGATGGCAGAAAAGTATTCAATATATGTTTATTGTAATAAAAGATGATTTGCATATCACTGATGACTCATCTGTCCCTGTCACAAGGGTACACATGTTTAAGATGAAGAAAGCTGAGGTAAATTTCCCTCCTCTCATGATAAAAAAGAGCGGGAAACTCCAGACAAGAGACTGCAGTTTCACATAAAGAATTCTCAGGCAGTATACTTTCCCCACTAGGGCCAGGATATGATGGGAATCTTCCTCTAGGGTGTCACAAAAGGCAGCCCTGATGTTACAGCTATTCTCAGGGATCCTGCAGATAGCGTGCACAACTGCACATTCTGGTACACTACTCAGACCGGCGAATGTGTCGGCATGGGTTTATAGCGCTGTGGCAGCGTGGACAGGTACCTTATCAGCAGAGATTGAGACCCTAGTATGTATATAGATATATATATGTATATATAGAGATATATAGAGATATATATATATATATATAAAAGATGCTGTCTTAAGAGATATGTATATATAAAACATGCCCATAGAGACATGAGTATACTGGGTCCTACAGTCAAAGCTATGTCGATTTCTGCTTGACGTGTCCTGTACAATATGCAATGGACAGATGATGCCGACTTAAGAGGCATATGGAAGGCTGAGGATTGTGTGGAGAAGGGTTCTCGGACCTGGTCTCCACAGCTATGGCTGGTAATTCTGATATTTTGCCCTTTAACCCTGCACAGCCTAGGAAAGCACAACATTATCAAATGCAGCCTTTCAAATAAAAAAAAAAATAAAAAACACAAGAAGGTCCGAGGTGCGTCCTTTCTTGCCAGAGGCGGGGGCAGAGAAAAGAAGCTGCACAATACAGCTAGTTCCCAGGAACAGAAGTCCTAAAAACCCCGGCCTCTACAAAAATCCACCGCATGTCACTGGGGCTCCACAGGCGGAGCTAGGCCTGGTGGGGGCACGCCTTCGGAAGTTCAGCCACAAGTGGGTTCACTCCCTGTTAGATCCCTGGGCAATAGATATTGTGTCTCAGGGATACAAGCTGGACTTTGAGAAGATGCCTCCTCACCGACGGCCCTGCCGGCTTCCCCCCACGAGAGGGAAACAGTGTTAACTGCAATTCACAAATTGTATCTTCAACAGGTGGTGGTCAAGGTTCCCCTCCTTCAACAAGGAGGGGGTTATTATTTGACCATGATGTAGTCCCGAAACCATACAGTTCGGTCAGATCCATATTGGTGTGAGGCTAGGAAGGCCCCCACGGAGGAATTCCAGCTGGGACGTTTCCTTCACTTCCTACAGTCGGGGGTGTCGTTGGGCCTGAAATTGGGTTCCATTAAGGTCCAGATTTCGTCCCTGTCTATTTTCTTTCAAAAAGAACTGGCTTCTGCCTGAAGTTCAGACATTTGTAAAGGGAGTGCTGCATATTCAGCCACCTTTTGTGCCCCCAGTGGCACCTTGGGATCTTAACGTGGTGTTAAGTTTCCTGAAGTCACATTGGTTTGAACCACTTAAAACCGTGGAGTTAAAATATCTCACGTGGAAGGTGGTCATGCTATTAGCCTTGGCCTCGGCGAGGCGTGTGTCAGAATTATCGGCTTTGTCACATAAAAGCCCTATCTGGTTTTTCATATGGACAGAGCGGAATTGAGGACTCGTCCACAATTTCTGCCAAAGGTGGTGTCATCTTTTCATATGAACCAATCTATTGTGGTGCCTGTGGCTACTCGTGACTTGGAGGATTCCGAGTTACTAGATGTAGTCAGGGCTTTGAAGGTTTATGTAGCCAGAACGGCTAGAGTCAGGAAAACTGGGTCACTGTTTATCCTGTATGCATCCAACAAGCTGGGTGCTCCTGCTTCAAAGCAAACTATTGCTCGCTGGATCTGTAACACGATTCAGCAGGCTCATTCTGCGGCTGGATTGCCACATCCAAAATCAGTAAAGGCTCATTCCACAAGATAGGTGGGCTCTTCTTGGGTGGCTGCCCGAGGGGTCTCGGCATTACAGCTTTGCCGAGCAGCTACTTGGTCGGGTTCAAACACATTTGCAAAGTTCTACAAGTTTGATACCCTGGCTGAGGAGGACCTTGAGTTTGCTCATTCGGTGCTGCAGAGTCATCCGCATTCTCCCGCCCGTTTGGGTGCTTTGGTATAATCCCCATGGTCCTTACGGAGTCCCCAGCATCCACTAGGACGTTAGAGAAAATAGGATTTTACTTACCGGTAAATCTATTTCTCGTAGACCGTAGTGGATGCTGGGCGCCCGTCCCAAATGGGGACTTCTTCTGCAACACTTGTATATAGTTATTGCTTATATAAGGGTTCTTTTATGGTTGCATCAGGTTTGTCTGATGCTCTGTTGTTGTTCATACTGTTAACTGGGTATGGTTATCATGAGTTATACGGTGTGATTGGTGTGGCTGGTATGAGTCTTACCCTGGATTCCAAATTCCTTTTCTTGTATTGTCAGCTCTTCCGGGCACAGTTTCCTTAACTGAGGTCTGGAGGAGGGACATAGAGGGAGGAGCCAGTGCACACCAGTAGTCCTAATTCTTTCTTAGAGTGTCCTGTCTATTCCCCATGGTCCTTACGGAGTCCCCAGCATCCACTACGGACTACGAGAAATAGATTTACCGGTAAGTAATATCCTATTTTTTCAGGGACGGAGACAGCTGTGTCTCCATCTCTATAAAATCCGCGACCGCTACCGCGACCGCGATCACAGAAGCTCCTACTACTGCTGCAGGGAGCTCTCGTCGGAATAGCTCAGCCTCTGCCCAGAGGAGTGTGGAAATTGCGTATTTCTTGGTATGTGTGTGTTAATGTTTGCAATGTATGTGTATGTGAGTTTCTTATGTTAATATATATTTCTCTAACGTCCTAGTGGATGCTGGGGACTCCGTAAGGACCATGGGGAATAGACGGGCTCCGCAGGAGACTGGGCACTCTAAAGAAAGATTTAGTACTACCTGGTGTGCACTGGCTCCTCCCTGTATGCCCCTCCTCCAGACCTCAGTTAGAATCTGTGCCCGGCCAGAGCTGGGTGCTTTTAGTGGGCTCTCCTGAGCTTGCTAATAAGAAAGTATTTTAGTTAGGTTTTTTATTTTCAGAGAGCTTCTGCTGGCAACAGACTCTCTGCTACGAGGGACTGAGGGGAGAGAAGCAAACCTACTAACTGCGGCTAGGTTGCGCTTCTTAGGCTACTGGACACCATTAGCTCCAGAGGGATCGAACACAGAACCTGACCTTGTCGTCCGTTCCCGGAGCCGCGCCGCCGTCCCCCTCGCAGAGCCAGAAGACAGAAGCCGGCAGAAGCAAGAAGACATCGAAATCGGCGGCAGAAGACTCCTGTCTTCACATGAGGTAGCGCACAGCACTGCAGCTGTGCGCCATTGCTCCCACATTACACCCACACACTCTGGTCACTGTAGGGTGCAGGGCGCAGGGGGGGGGGCGCCCTGGGCAGCAATTAAGTACCTCCTGGCAAAAGCAGCATATATACAGTTGGACACTGTTATATGCATGAGCCCCCGCCATTAATTTTACACAAAATCGCGGGAGAAGCCCGCCGCTGAGGGGGCGGGGCTTTCTTCCTCAGCACTCACCAGCGCCATTTTCTCTCCACAGATCCGCTGAGAGGAAGCTCCCCAGGCTCTCCCCTGCATGATAGAGAGGGTGTAAAAGAGAGGGGGGGCACATAAATTTGGCGTAAAAATAATATATACAGCAGCTACTGGGTTAACACTAAGTTACTGTGTGATTCCTGGGTCATATAGCGCTGGGGTGTGTGCTGGCATACTCTCTCTCTGTCTCTCCAAAGGGCCTTGTGGGGGAACTGTCTTCAAGTAGAGCATCCCCTGTGTGTGTGGTGTGTCGGTACGTGTGTGTCGACATGTCTGAGGTAAAAGGCTCCCCTAAGGAGGAGATAGAGCAAATATGTGTGTGAGAGGGTGTCTCCGTCGACAACGCCGACACCTGTTTGGATATGTGTAAGAGCTGAGGTGAATTTATTGCACAAAAGATTAGAGAACAGACAGGAAATCTACCCTTGTCTGTCCCTATGTCACAGAGACCTTCAGAGTCTCTCAATGCTCACTATCCAAAATTATAAACACTGATATCGACACGGAGTTTGACTCCAGTGTCGACTACGATAATGCAAAGTTACAGCCAAGTTGGCTGAAAGGTATTCAATATATGATTATTGTAATAAAAGATGATTTGCATATCACTGATGACTCATCTGTCCCTGACACAAGGGTACACATGTTAAGGGGAAGAAAGCTGAGGTAAATTTCCCTCCTCTCATGAGGAAAAAGAGCGGGAAACTCCAGACAAGAGACTGCAGCTTCCCACAAAAAATTCTCAAGCAGTATCCTTTCCCCACTAGGGCCAGGATGTGATGGGAATCTTCCCCTAGGGTGTCCCGTTTGCCCAGAAGGTAGCACTAGCTATTCTCAGGAATCCTGCAGATAGCGTGCACATTCTAGTATACTACTCAGACCGGCGATTGTGTCGGCATGGGTTTATAGCGCTGTGGCAGCGTGGACAGGTACCTTATCAGCAGAGATTGAGACCCTAGGATGCATATAGATAGATATATATATATATATATATGTATATATAGAAATGTATATATATATTAAAGATGCTGTCTTAAGTGATAGGTATGTATATATATATATATATATATATATATATATATTAAACATGCCCAAAGAGACATGAGTATACTGGGTCCTAGAGTCAAAGCTATGTCGATTTCTGCTTGACGTGTCCTGTAGAAGATGCAATGGACAGATGATGCCGACTTAAGAGGCATGTGGAAGGCTGAGGATTGTGTGGAGAAGGGTTCTCGGACCTGGTCTCCACAGCTATAGCTGGTAATTCTGATATTTTGCCTTATATTCCTGCACAGCCTAGGAAAGCACAACATTATCAAATGCAGCCCTCCGAATAAAGAAACAAGAAAGTCCGAGGTGCGTCCTTTCTTGCCAGAGGCGGGGGCAGAGGAAAGAAGCTGCACAACACAGCTAGTTCCAAGGAACAGAAGTCCTCCCCGGCCTCTACAAAAATCCGCCGCATGTCGCTGGGGCTCCACAGGCGGAGCTAGGCCCGGTGGGGGCACGCCTTTGTAAGTTCAGCCACAAGTGGGTTCACTCCCTGTTAGATCGCGGGACAGAAGCCCGCCGCTGAGGGGGCGGGGCTTCTTCCTCAGCACTAACCAGCGCCATGTTTTTTCTCCACAGCACCGCTGAGAGGAAGCTCCCCAGTCTCTCCCCTGCAGTTACACGGTAGAAGAGGGTAAAAAGAGAGGGGGGGGGGGCACATAATTAGGCGCAAAAATCAATATAAACAGCAGCTACTGGGTTAACATTAAGTTACTGTGTTATTCCTGGGTTAATAGCGCTGGGGTGTGTGCTGGCATACTCTCTCTCTGTCTCTCCAAAGGGCCTTATTGGGGAATTGTCTTCGAATGAGCATTCCCTGAGTGTGTGGTGTGTCGGTACGTGTGTGTCGACATGTCTGAGGTAAAAGGCTCCCATAAGGAGGAGATGGAGCAAATATGTGTGTGAGAGGGTGTCTCCGTCGACAACGCCGACACCTGTTTGGATATGTGTAATTAAGTGCTAAGGTGAATTTATTGCACAAAAGATTAGAGAACAGACAGGAAATCTACCCATGTCTGTCCCTATGTCGCAGAGACCTTCAGAGTCTCTCAATGATCACTATCCAAAATAATAGACACTGATATCGACACGGAGTTGACTCCAGTGTCGACTACGATAATTGAAAGTTACAGCCAAGATGGCAGAAAAGTATTCAATATATGTTTATTGTAATAAAAGATGATTTGCATATCACTGATGACTCATCTGTCCCTGTCACAAGGGTACACATGTTTAAGATGAAGAAAGCTGAGGTAAATTTCCCTCCTCTCATGATAAAAAAGAGCGGGAAACTCCAGACAAGAGACTGCAGTTTCACATAAAGAATTCTCAGGCAGTATACTTTCCCCACTAGGGCCAGGATATGATGGGAATCTTCCTCTAGGGTGTCACAAAAGGCAGCCCTGATGTTACAGCTATTCTCAGGGATCCTGCAGATAGCGTGCACAACTGCACATTCTGGTACACTACTCAGACCGGCGAATGTGTCGGCATGGGTTTATAGCGCTGTGGCAGCGTGGACAGGTACCTTATCAGCAGAGATTGAGACCCTAGTATGTATATAGATATATATATGTATATATAGAGATATATAGAGATATATATATATATATATAAAAGATGCTGTCTTAAGAGATATGTATATATAAAACATGCCCATAGAGACATGAGTATACTGGGTCCTACAGTCAAAGCTATGTCGATTTCTGCTTGACGTGTCCTGTACAATATGCAATGGACAGATGATGCCGACTTAAGAGGCATATGGAAGGCTGAGGATTGTGTGGAGAAGGGTTCTCGGACCTGGTCTCCACAGCTATGGCTGGTAATTCTGATATTTTGCCCTTTAACCCTGCACAGCCTAGGAAAGCACAACATTATCAAATGCAGCCTTTCAAATAAAAAAAAAAATAAAAAACACAAGAAGGTCCGAGGTGCGTCCTTTCTTGCCAGAGGCGGGGGCAGAGAAAAGAAGCTGCACAATACAGCTAGTTCCCAGGAACAGAAGTCCTAAAAACCCCGGCCTCTACAAAAATCCACCGCATGTCACTGGGGCTCCACAGGCGGAGCTAGGCCTGGTGGGGGCACGCCTTCGGAAGTTCAGCCACAAGTGGGTTCACTCCCTGTTAGATCCCTGGGCAATAGATATTGTGTCTCAGGGATACAAGCTGGACTTTGAGAAGATGCCTCCTCACCGACGGCCCTGCCGGCTTCCCCCCACGAGAGGGAAACAGTGTTAACTGCAATTCACAAATTGTATCTTCAACAGGTGGTGGTCAAGGTTCCCCTCCTTCAACAAGGAGGGGGTTATTATTTGACCATGATGTAGTCCCGAAACCATACAGTTCGGTCAGATCCATATTGGTGTGAGGCTAGGAAGGCCCCCACGGAGGAATTCCAGCTGGGCCGTTTCCTTCACTTCCTACAGTCGGGGGTGTCGTTGGGCCTGAAATTGGGTTCCATTAAGGTCCAGATTTCGTCCCTGTCTATTTTCTTTCAAAAAGAACTGGCTTCTGCCTGAAGTTCAGACATTTGTAAAGGGAGTGCTGCATATTCAGCCACCTTTTGTGCCCCCAGTGGCACCTTGGGATCTTAACGTGGTGTTAAGTTTCCTGAAGTCACATTGGTTTGAACCACTTAAAACCGTGGAGTTAAAATATCTCACGTGGAAGGTGGTCATGCTATTAGCCTTGGCCTCGGCGAGGCGTGTGTCAGAATTATCGGCTTTGTCACATAAAAGCCCTATCTGGTTTTTCATATGGACAGAGCGGAATTGAGGACTCGTCCACAATTTCTGCCAAAGGTGGTGTCATCTTTTCATATGAACCAATCTATTGTGGTGCCTGTGGCTACTCGTGACTTGGAGGATTCCGAGTTACTAGATGTAGTCAGGGCTTTGAAGGTTTATGTAGCCAGAACGGCTAGAGTCAGGAAAACTGGGTCACTGTTTATCCTGTATGCATCCAACAAGCTGGGTGCTCCTGCTTCAAAGCAAACTATTGCTCGCTGGATCTGTAACACGATTCAGCAGGCTCATTCTGCGGCTGGATTGCCACATCCAAAATCAGTAAAGGCTCATTCCACAAGATAGGTGGGCTCTTCTTGGGTGGCTGCCCGAGGGGTCTCGGCATTACAGCTTTGCCGAGCAGCTACTTGGTCGGGTTCAAACACATTTGCAAAGTTCTACAAGTTTGATACCCTGGCTGAGGAGGACCTTGAGTTTGCTCATTCGGTGCTGCAGAGTCATCCGCATTCTCCCGCCCGTTTGGGTGCTTTGGTATAATCCCCATGGTCCTTACGGAGTCCCCAGCATCCACTAGGACGTTAGAGAAAATAGGATTTTACTTACCGGTAAATCTATTTCTCGTAGACCGTAGTGGATGCTGGGCGCCCGTCCCAAATGGGGACTTCTTCTGCAACACTTGTATATAGTTATTGCTTATATAAGGGTTCTTTTATGGTTGCATCAGGTTTGTCTGATGCTCTGTTGTTGTTCATACTGTTAACTGGGTATGGTTATCATGAGTTATACGGTGTGATTGGTGTGGCTGGTATGAGTCTTACCCTGGATTCCAAATTCCTTTTCTTGTATTGTCAGCTCTTCCGGGCACAGTTTCCTTAACTGAGGTCTGGAGGAGGGACATAGAGGGGAGCCAGTGCACACCAGTAGTCCTAATTCTTTCTTAGAGTGTCCTGTCTATTCCCCATGGTCCTTACGGAGTCCCCAGCATCCACTACGGACTACGAGAAATAGATTTACCGGTAAGTAATATCCTATTTTTTCAGGGACGGAGACAGCTGTGTCTCCATCTCTATAAAATCCGCGACCGCTACCGCGACCGCGATCACAGAAGCTCCTACTACTGCTGCAGGGAGCTCTCGTCGGAATAGCTCAGCCTCTGCCCAGAGGAGTGTGGAAATTGCGTATTTCTTGGTATGTGTGTGTTAATGTTTGCAATGTATGTGTATGTGAGTTTCTTATGTTAATATATATTTCTCTAACGTCCTAGTGGATGCTGGGGACTCCGTAAGGACCATGGGGAATAGACGGGCTCCGCAGGAGACTGGGCACTCTAAAGAAAGATTTAGTACTACCTGGTGTGCACTGGCTCCTCCCTGTATGCCCCTCCTCCAGACCTCAGTTAGAATCTGTGCCCGGCCAGAGCTGGGTGCTTTTAGTGGGCTCTCCTGAGCTTGCTAATAAGAAAGTATTTTAGTTAGGTTTTTTATTTTCAGAGAGCTTCTGCTGGCAACAGACTCTCTGCTACGAGGGACTGAGGGGAGAGAAGCAAACCTACTAACTGCGGCTAGGTTGCGCTTCTTAGGCTACTGGACACCATTAGCTCCAGAGGGATCGAACACAGAACCTGACCTTGTCGTCCGTTCCCGGAGCCGCGCCGCCGTCCCCCTCGCAGAGCCAGAAGACAGAAGCCGGCAGAAGCAAGAAGACATCGAAATCGGCGGCAGAAGACTCCTGTCTTCACATGAGGTAGCGCACAGCACTGCAGCTGTGCGCCATTGCTCCCACATTACACCCACACACTCTGGTCACTGTAGGGTGCAGGGCGCAGGGGGGGGGGCGCCCTGGGCAGCAATTAAGTACCTCCTGGCAAAAGCAGCATATATACAGTTGGACACTGTTATATGCATGAGCCCCCGCCATTAATTTTACACAAAATCGCGGGAGAAGCCCGCCGCTGAGGGGGCGGGGCTTTCTTCCTCAGCACTCACCAGCGCCATTTTCTCTCCACAGATCCGCTGAGAGGAAGCTCCCCAGGCTCTCCCCTGCATGATAGAGAGGGTGTAAAAGAGAGGGGGGGCACATAAATTTGGCGTAAAAATAATATATACAGCAGCTACTGGGTTAACACTAAGTTACTGTGTGATTCCTGGGTCATATAGCGCTGGGGTGTGTGCTGGCATACTCTCTCTCTGTCTCTCCAAAGGGCCTTGTGGGGGAACTGTCTTCAAGTAGAGCATCCCCTGTGTGTGTGGTGTGTCGGTACGTGTGTGTCGACATGTCTGAGGTAAAAGGCTCCCCTAAGGAGGAGATAGAGCAAATATGTGTGTGAGAGGGTGTCTCCGTCGACAACGCCGACACCTGTTTGGATATGTGTAAGAGCTGAGGTGAATTTATTGCACAAAAGATTAGAGAACAGACAGGAAATCTACCCTTGTCTGTCCCTATGTCACAGAGACCTTCAGAGTCTCTCAATGCTCACTATCCAAAATTATAAACACTGATATCGACACGGAGTTTGACTCCAGTGTCGACTACGATAATGCAAAGTTACAGCCAAGTTGGCTGAAAGGTATTCAATATATGATTATTGTAATAAAAGATGATTTGCATATCACTGATGACTCATCTGTCCCTGACACAAGGGTACACATGTTAAGGGGAAGAAAGCTGAGGTAAATTTCCCTCCTCTCATGAGGAAAAAGAGCGGGAAACTCCAGACAAGAGACTGCAGCTTCCCACAAAAAATTCTCAAGCAGTATCCTTTCCCCACTAGGGCCAGGATGTGATGGGAATCTTCCCCTAGGGTGTCCCGTTTGCCCAGAAGGTAGCACTAGCTATTCTCAGGAATCTTGCAGATAGCGTGCACATTCTAGTATACTACTCAGACCGCGGCGATTGTGTCGGCATGGGTTTATAGCGCTGTGGCAGCGTGGACAGGTACCTTATCAGCAGAGATTGAGACCCTAGGATGCATATAGATATATAGATATATATATATGTATATATAGAAATGTATATATATATTAAAGATGCTGTCTTAAGTGATAGGTATGTATATATATATATATATATATATATATATATATATTAAGCATGCCCAAAGAGACATGAGTATACTGGGTCCTAGAGTCAAAGCTATGTCGATTTCTGCTTGACGTGTCCTGTAGAAGATGCAATGGACAGATGATGCCGACTTAAGAGGCATGTGGAAGGCTGAGGATTGTGTGGAGAAGGGTTCTCGGACCTGGTCTCCACAGCTATAGCTGGTAATTCTGATATTTTGCCTTATATTCCTGCACAGCCTAGGAAAGCACAACATTATCAAATGCAGCCCTCCGAATAAAGAAACAAGAAAGTCCGAGGTGCGTCCTTTCTTGCCAGAGGCGGGGGCAGAGGAAAGAAGCTGCACAACACAGCTAGTTCCAAGGAACAGAAGTCCTCCCCGGCCTCTACAAAAATCCGCCGCATGTCGCTGGGGCTCCACAGGCGGAGCTAGGCCCGGTGGGGGCACGCCTTTGTAAGTTCAGCCACAAGTGGGTTCACTCCCTGTTAGATCGCGGGACAGAAGCCCGCCGCTGAGGGGGCGGGGCTTCTTCCTCAGCACTAACCAGCGCCATGTTTTTTCTCCACAGCACCGCTGAGAGGAAGCTCCCCAGTCTCTCCCCTGCAGTTACACGGTAGAAGAGGGTAAAAAGAGAGGGGGGGGGGGCACATAATTAGGCGCAAAAATCAATATAAACAGCAGCTACTGGGTTAACATTAAGTTACTGTGTTATTCCTGGGTTAATAGCGCTGGGGTGTGTGCTGGCATACTCTCTCTCTGTCTCTCCAAAGGGCCTTATTGGGGAATTGTCTTCGAATGAGCATTCCCTGAGTGTGTGGTGTGTCGGTACGTGTGTGTCGACATGTCTGAGGTAAAAGGCTCCCATAAGGAGGAGATGGAGCAAATATGTGTGTGAGAGGGTGTCTCTGTCGACAACGCCGACACCTGTTTGGATATGTGTAATTAAGTGCTAAGGTGAATTTATTGCACAAAAGATTAGAGAACAGACAGGAAATCTACCCATGTCTGTCCCTATGTCGCAGAGACCTTCAGAGTCTCTCAATGATCACTATCCAAAATAATAGACACTGATATCGACACGGAGTTGACTCCAGTGTCGACTACGATAATTGAAAGTTACAGCCAAGATGGCAGAAAAGTATTCAATATATGTTTATTGTAATAAAAGATGATTTGCATATCACTGATGACTCATCTGTCCCTGTCACAAGGGTACACATGTTTAAGATGAAGAAAGCTGAGGTAAATTTCCCTCCTCTCTTGATAAAAAAGAGCGGGAAACTCCAGACAAGAGACTGCAGTTTCACATAAAGAATTCTCAGGCAGTATACTTTCCCCACTAGGGCCAGGATATGATGGGAATCTTCCTCTAGGGTGTCACAAAAGGCAGCCCTGATGTTACAGCTATTCTCAGGGATCCTGCAGATAGCGTGCACAACTGCACATTCTGGTACACTACTCAGACCGGCGAATGTGTCGGCATGGGTTTATAGCGCTGTGGCAGCGTGGACAGGTACCTTATCAGCAGAGATTGAGACCCTAGTATGTATATAGATATATATATGTATATATAGAGATATATAGAGATATATATATATATATATATAAAAGATGCTGTCTTAAGAGATATGTATATATAAAACATGCCCATAGAGACATGAGTATACTGGGTCCTACAGTCAAAGCTATGTCGATTTCTGCTTGACGTGTCCTGTACAATATGCAATGGACAGATGATGCCGACTTAAGAGGCATATGGAAGGCTGAGGATTGTGTGGAGAAGGGTTCTCGGACCTGGTCTCCACAGCTATGGCTGGTAATTCTGATATTTTGCCCTTTAACCCTGCACAGCCTAGGAAAGCACAACATTATCAAATGCAGCCTTTCAAATAAAAAAAAAAAAAAAAAAACACAAGAAGGTCCGAGGTGCGTCCTTTCTTGCCAGAGGCGGGGGCAGAGAAAAGAAGCTGCACAATACAGCTAGTTCCCAGGAACAGAAGTCCTAAAAACCCCGGCCTCTACAAAAATCCACCGCATGTCACTGGGGCTCCACAGGCGGAGCTAGGCCTGGTGGGGGCACGCCTTCGGAAGTTCAGCCACAAGTGGGTTCACTCCCTGTTAGATCCCTGGGCAATAGATATTGTGTCTCAGGGATACAAGCTGGACTTTGAGAAGATGCCTCCTCACCGACGGCCCTGCCGGCTTCCCCCCACGAGAGGGAAACAGTGTTAACTGCAATTCACAAATTGTATCTTCAACAGGTGGTGGTCAAGGTTCCCCTCCTTCAACAAGGAGGGGGTTATTATTTGACCATGATGTAGTCCCGAAACCATACAGTTCGGTCAGATCCATATTGGTGTGAGGCTAGGAAGGCCCCCACGGAGGAATTCCAGCTGGGCCGTTTCCTTCACTTCCTACAGTCGGGGGTGTCGTTGGGCCTGAAATTGGGTTCCATTAAGGTCCAGATTTCGTCCCTGTCTATTTTCTTTCAAAAAGAACTGGCTTCTGCCTGAAGTTCAGACATTTGTAAAGGGAGTGCTGCATATTCAGCCACCTTTTGTGCCCCCAGTGGCACCTTGGGATCTTAACGTGGTGTTAAGTTTCCTGAAGTCACATTGGTTTGAACCACTTAAAACCGTGGAGTTAAAATATCTCACGTGGAAGGTGGTCATGCTATTAGCCTTGGCCTCGGCGAGGCGTGTGTCAGAATTATCGGCTTTGTCACATAAAAGCCCTATCTGGTTTTTCATATGGACAGAGCGGAATTGAGGACTCGTCCACAATTTCTGCCAAAGGTGGTGTCATCTTTTCATATGAACCAATCTATTGTGGTGCCTGTGGCTACTCGTGACTTGGAGGATTCCGAGTTACTAGATGTAGTCAGGGCTTTGAAGGTTTATGTAGCCAGAACGGCTAGAGTCAGGAAAACTGGGTCACTGTTTATCCTGTATGCATCCAACAAGCTGGGTGCTCCTGCTTCAAAGCAAACTATTGCTCGCTGGATCTGTAACACGATTCAGCAGGCTCATTCTGCGGCTGGATTGCCACATCCAAAATCAGTAAAGGCTCATTCCACAAGATAGGTGGGCTCTTCTTGGGTGGCTGCCCGAGGGGTCTCGGCATTACAGCTTTGCCGAGCAGCTACTTGGTCGGGTTCAAACACATTTGCAAAGTTCTACAAGTTTGATACCCTGGCTGAGGAGGACCTTGAGTTTGCTCATTCGGTGCTGCAGAGTCATCCGCATTCTCCCGCCCGTTTGGGTGCTTTGGTATAATCCCCATGGTCCTTACGGAGTCCCCAGCATCCACTAGGACGTTAGAGAAAATAGGATTTTACTTACCGGTAAATCTATTTCTCGTAGACCGTAGTGGATGCTGGGCGCCCGTCCCAAATGGGGACTTCTTCTGCAACACTTGTATATAGTTATTGCTTATATAAGGGTTCTTTTATGGTTGCATCAGGTTTGTCTGATGCTCTGTTGTTGTTCATACTGTTAACTGGGTATGGTTATCATGAGTTATACGGTGTGATTGGTGTGGCTGGTATGAGTCTTACCCTGGATTCCAAATTCCTTTTCTTGTATTGTCAGCTCTTCCGGGCACAGTTTCCTTAACTGAGGTCTGGAGGAGGGACATAGAGGGAGGAGCCAGTGCACACCAGTAGTCCTAATTCTTTCTTAGAGTGTCCTGTCTATTCCCCATGGTCCTTACGGAGTCCCCAGCATCCACTACGGACTACGAGAAATAGATTTACCGGTAAGTAATATCCTATTTTTTCAGGGACGGAGACAGCTGTGTCTCCATCTCTATAAAATCCGCGACCGCTACCGCGACCGCGATCACAGAAGCTCCTACTACTGCTGCAGGGAGCTCTCGTCGGAATAGCTCAGCCTCTGCCCAGAGGAGTGTGGAAATTGTGTATTTCTTGGTATGTGTGTGTTAATGTTTGCAATGTATGTGTATGTGAGTTTCTTATGTTAATATATATTTCTCTAACGTCCTAGTGGATGCTGGGGACTCCGTAAGGACCATGGGGAATAGACGGGCTCCGCAGGAGACTGGGCACTCTAAAGAAAGATTTAGTACTACCTGGTGTGCACTGGCTCCTCCCTGTATGCCCCTCCTCCAGACCTCAGTTAGAATCTGTGCCCGGCCAGAGCTGGGTGCTTTTAGTGGGCTCTCCTGAGCTTGCTAATAAGAAAGTATTTTAGTTAGGTTTTTTATTTTCAGAGAGCTTCTGCTGGCAACAGACTCTCTGCTACGAGGGACTGAGGGGAGAGAAGCAAACCTACTAACTGCGGCTAGGTTGCGCTTCTTAGGCTACTGGACACCATTAGCTCCAGAGGGATCGAACACAGAACCTGACCTTGTCGTCCGTTCCCGGAGCCGCGCCGCCGTCCCCCTCGCAGAGCCAGAAGACAGAAGCCGGCAGAAGCAAGAAGACATCGAAATCGGCGGCAGAAGACTCCTGTCTTCACATGAGGTAGCGCACAGCACTGCAGCTGTGCGCCATTGCTCCCACATTACACCCACACACTCTGGTCACTGTAGGGTGCAGGGCGCAGGGGGGGGCGCCCTGGGCAGCAATTAAGTACCTCCTGGCAAAAGCAGCATATATACAGTTGGACACTGTTATATGCATGAGCCCCCGCCAATAATTTTACACAAAATCGCGGGAGAAGCCCGCCGCTGAGGGGGCGGGGCTTTCTTCCTCAGCACTCACCAGCGCCATTTTCTCTCCACAGATCCGCTGAGAGGAAGCTCCCCAGGCTCTCCCCTGCATGATAGAGAGGGTGTAAAAGAGAGGGGGGGCACATAAATTTGGCGTAAAAATAATATATACAGCAGCTACTGGGTTAACACTAAGTTACTGTGTGATTCCTGGGTCATATAGCGCTGGGGTGTGTGCTGGCATACTCTCTCTCTGTCTCTCCAAAGGGCCTTGTGGGGGAACTGTCTTCAAGTAGAGCATCCCCTGTGTGTGTGGTGTGTCGGTACGTGTGTGTCGACATGTCTGAGGTAAAAGGCTCCCCTAAGGAG
The DNA here is from genome assembly GCF_028390025.1 of Pseudophryne corroboree. Classification (NCBI taxonomy): domain Eukaryota; kingdom Metazoa; phylum Chordata; class Amphibia; order Anura; family Myobatrachidae; genus Pseudophryne; species Pseudophryne corroboree. Next base: position 39,308 of record NW_026969022.1, read on the forward strand.
GAGATAGAGCAAATATGTGTGTGAGAGGGTGTCTCCGTCGACAACGCCGACACCTGTTTGGATATGTGTAAGAGCTGAGGTGAATTTATTGCACAAAAGATTAGAGAACAGACAGGAAATCTACCCTTGTCTGTCCCTATGTCACAGAGACCTTCAGAGTCTCTCAATGCTCACTATCCAAAATTATAAACACTGATATCGACACGGAGTTTGACTCCAGTGTCGACTACGATAATGCAAAGTTACAGCCAAGTTGGCTGAAAGGTATTCAATATATGATTATTGTAATAAAAGATGATTTGCATATCACTGATGACTCATCTGTCCCTGACACAAGGGTACACATGTTAAGGGGAAGAAAGCTGAGGTAAATTTCCCTCCTCTCATGAGGAAAAAGAGCGGGAAACTCCAGACAAGAGACTGCAGCTTCCCACAAAAAATTCTCAAGCAGTATCCTTTCCCCACTAGGGCCAGGATGTGATGGGAATCTTCCCCTAGGGTGTCCCGTTTGCCCAGAAGGTAGCACTAGCTATTCTCAGGAATCCTGCAGATAGCGTGCACATTCTAGTATACTACTCAGACCGGCGATTGTGTCGGCATGGGTTTATAGCGCTGTGGCAGCGTGGACAGGTACCTTATCAGCAGAGATTGAGACCCTAGGATGCATATAGATATATATATATATATATATATATATATGTATATATAGAAATGTATATATATATTAAAGATGCTGTCTTAAGTGATAGGTATGTATATATATATATATATATATATATATATATATATATATATTAAACATGCCCAAAGAGACATGAGTATACTGGGTCCTAGAGTCAAAGCTATGTCGATTTCTGCTTGACGTGTCCTGTAGAAGATGCAATGGACAGATGATGCCGACTTAAGAGGCATGTGGAAGGCTGAGGATTGTGTGGAGAAGGGTTCTCGGACCTGGTCTCCACAGCTATAGCTGGTAATTCTGATATTTTGCCTTATATTCCTGCACAGCCTAGGAAAGCACAACATTATCAAATGCAGCCCTCCGAATAAAGAAACAAGAAAGTCCGAGGTGCGTCCTTTCTTGCCAGAGGCGGGGGCAGAGGAAAGAAGCTGCACAACACAGCTAGTTCCAAGGAACAGAAGTCCTCCCCGGCCTCTACAAAAATCCGCCGCATGTCGCTGGGGCTCCACAGGCGGAGCTAGGCCCGGTGGGGGCACGCCTTTGTAAGTTCAGCCACAAGTGGGTTCACTCCCTGTTAGATCGCGGGACAGAAGCCCGCCGCTGAGGGGGCGGGGCTTCTTCCTCAGCACTAACCAGCGCCATGTTTTTTCTCCACAGCACCGCTGAGAGGAAGCTCCCCAGTCTCTCCCCTGCAGTTACACGGTAGAAGAGGGTAAAAAGAGAGGGGGGGGGGGGGGAAACATAATTAGGCGCAAAAAATCAATATAAACAGCAGCTACTGGGTTAACATTAAGTTACTGTGTTATTCCTGGGTTAATAGCGCTGGGGTGTGTGCTGGCATACTCTCTCTCTGTCTCTCCAAAGGGCCTTATTGGGGAATTGTCTTCGAATGAGCATTCCCTGAGTGTGTGGTGTGTCGGTACGTGTGTGTCGACATGTCTGAGGTAAAAGGCTCCCATAAGGAGGAGATGGAGCAAATATGTGTGTGAGAGGGTGTCTCCGTCGACAACGCCGACACCTGTTTGGATATGTGTAATTAAGTGCTAAGGTGAATTTATTGCACAAAAGATTAGAGAACAGACAGGAAATCTACCCATGTCTGTCCCTATGTCGCAGAGACCTTCAGAGTCTCTCAATGATCACTATCCAAAATAATAGACACTGATATCGACACGGAGTTGACTCCAGTGTCGACTACGATAATTGAAAGTTACAGCCAAGATGGCAGAAAAGTATTCAATATATGTTTATTGTAATAAAAGATGATTTGCATATCACTGATGACTCATCTGTCCCTGTCACAAGGGTACACATGTTTAAGATGAAGAAAGCTGAGGTAAATTTCCCTCCTCTCATGATAAAAAAGAGCGGGAAACTCCAGACAAGAGACTGCAGTTTCACATAAAGAATTCTCAGGCAGTATACTTTCCCCACTAGGGCCAGGATATGATGGGAATCTTCCTCTAGGGTGTCACAAAAGGCAGCCCTGATGTTACAGCTATTCTCAGGGATCCTGCAGATAGCGTGCACAACTGCACATTCTGGTACACTACTCAGACCGGCGAATGTGTCGGCATGGGTTTATAGCGCTGTGGCAGCGTGGACAGGTACCTTATCAGCAGAGATTGAGACCCTAGTATGTATATATATATATATATGTATATATAGAGATATATAGAGATATATATATATATATAAAAGATGCTGTCTTAAGAGATATGTATATATAAAACATGCCCATAGAGACATGAGTATACTGGGTCCTACAGTCAAAGCTATGTCGATTTCTGCTTGACGTGTCCTGTACAATATGCAATGGACAGATGATGCCGACTTAAGAGGCATATGGAAGGCTGAGGATTGTGTGGAGAAGGGTTCTCGGACCTGGTCTCCACAGCTATGGCTGGTAATTCTGATATTTTGCCCTTTAACCCTGCACAGCCTAGGAAAGCACAACATTATCAAATGCAGCCTTTCAAATAAATAAAAAAAAAAAAAACACAAGAAGGTCCGAGGTGCGTCCTTTCTTGCCAGAGGCGGGGGCAGAGAAAAGAAGCTGCACAATACAGCTAGTTCCCAGGAACAGAAGTCCTAAAAACCCCGGCCTCTACAAAAATCCACCGCATGTCACTGGGGCTCCACAGGCGGAGCTAGGCCTGGTGGGGGCACGCCTTCGGAAGTTCAGCCACAAGTGGGTTCACTCCCTGTTAGATCCCTGGGCAATAGATATTGTGTCTCAGGGATACAAGCTGGACTTTGAGAAGATGCCTCCTCACCGACGGCCCTGCCGGCTTCCCCCCACGAGAGGGAAACAGTGTTAACTGCAATTCACAAATTGTATCTTCAACAGGTGGTGGTCAAGGTTCCCCTCCTTCAACAAGGAGGGGGTTATTATTTGACCATGATGTAGTCCCGAAACCATACAGTTCGGTCAGATCCATATTGGTGTGAGGCTAGGAAGGCCCCCACGGAGGAATTCCAGCTGGGCCGTTTCCTTCACTTCCTACAGTCGGGGGTGTCGTTGGGCCTGAAATTGGGTTCCATTAAGGTCCAGATTTCGTCCCTGTCTATTTTCTTTCAAAAAGAACTGGCTTCTGCCTGAAGTTCAGACATTTGTAAAGGGAGTGCTGCATATTCAGCCACCTTTTGTGCCCCCAGTGGCACCTTGGGATCTTAACGTGGTGTTAAGTTTCCTGAAGTCACATTGGTTTGAACCACTTAAAACCGTGGAGTTAAAATATCTCACGTGGAAGGTGGTCATGCTATTAGCCTTGGCCTCGGCGAGGCGTGTGTCAGAATTATCGGCTTTGTCACATAAAAGCCCTATCTGGTTTTTCATATGGACAGAGCGGAATTGAGGACTCGTCCACAATTTCTGCCAAAGGTGGTGTCATCTTTTCATATGAACCAATCTATTGTGGTGCCTGTGGCTACTCGTGACTTGGAGGATTCCGAGTTACTAGATGTAGTCAGGGCTTTGAAGGTTTATGTAGCCAGATCGGCTAGAGTCAGGAAAACTGGGTCACTGTTTATCCTGTATGCATCCAACAAGCTGGGTGCTCCTGCTTCAAAGCAAACTATTGCTCGCTGGATCTGTAACACGATTCAGCAGGCTCATTCTGCGGCTGGATTGCCACATCCAAAATCAGTAAAGGCTCATTCCACAAGATAGGTGGGCTCTTCTTGGGTGGCTGCCCGAGGGGTCTCGGCATTACAGCTTTGCCGAGCAGCTACTTGGTCGGGTTCAAACACATTTGCAAAGTTCTACAAGTTTGATACCCTGGCTGAGGAGGACCTTGAGTTTGCTCATTCGGTGCTGCAGAGTCATCCGCATTCTCCCGCCCGTTTGGGTGCTTTGGTATAATCCCCATGGTCCTTACGGAGTCCCCAGCATCCACTAGGACGTTAGAGAAAATAGGATTTTACTTACCGGTAAATCTATTTCTCGTAGACCGTAGTGGATGCTGGGCGCCCGTCCCAAATGGGGACTTCTTCTGCAACACTTGTATATAGTTATTGCTTATATAAGGGTTCTTTTATGGTTGCATCAGGTTTGTCTGATGCTCTGTTGTTGTTCATACTGTTAACTGGGTATGGTTATCATGAGTTATACGGTGTGATTGGTGTGGCTGGTATGAGTCTTACCCTGGATTCCAAATTCCTTTTCTTGTATTGTCAGCTCTTCCGGGCACAGTTTCCTTAACTGAGGTCTGGAGGAGGGACATAGAGGGAGGAGCCAGTGCACACCAGTAGTCCTAATTCTTTCTTAGAGTGTCCTGTCTATTCCCCATGGTCCTTACGGAGTCCCCAGCATCCACTACGGACTACGAGAAATAGATTTACCGGTAAGTAATATCCTATTTTTTCAGGGACGGAGACAGCTGTGTCTCCATCTCTATAAAATCCGCGACCGCTACCGCGACCGCGATCACAGAAGCTCCTACTACTGCTGCAGGGAGCTCTCGTCGGAATAGCTCAGCCTCTGCCCAGAGGAGTGTGGAAATTGCGTATTTCTTGGTATGTGTGTGTTAATGTTTGCAATGTATGTGTATGTGAGTTTCTTATGTTAATATATATTTCTCTAACGTCCTAGTGGATGCTGGGGACTCCGTAAGGACCATGGGGAATAGACGGGCTCCGCAGGAGACTGGGCACTCTAAAGAAAGATTTAGTACTACCTGGTGTGCACTGGCTCCTCCCTGTATGCCCCTCCTCCAGACCTCAGTTAGAATCTGTGCCCGGCCAGAGCTGGGTGCTTTTAGTGGGCTCTCCTGAGCTTGCTAATAAGAAAGTATTTTAGTTAGGTTTTTTATTTTCAGAGAGCTTCTGCTGGCAACAGACTCTCTGCTACGAGGGACTGAGGGGAGAGAAGCAAACCTACTAACTGCGGCTAGGTTGCGCTTCTTAGGCTACTGGACACCATTAGCTCCAGAGGGATCGAACACAGAACCTGACCTTGTCGTCCGTTCCCGGAGCCGCGCCGCCGTCCCCCTCGCAGAGCCAGAAGACAGAAGCCGGCAGAAGCAAGAAGACATCGAAATCGGCGGCAGAAGACTCCTGTCTTCACATGAGGTAGCGCACAGCACTGCAGCTGTGCGCCATTGCTCCCACATTACACCCACACACTCTGGTCACTGTAGGGTGCAGGGCGCAGGGGGGGGGGGGGGCGCCCTGGGCAGCAATTAAGTACCTCCTGGCAAAAGCAGCATATATACAGTTGGACACTGTTATATGCATGAGCCCCCGCCATTAATTTTACACAAAATCGCGGGAGAAGCCCGCGCTGAGGGGGCGGGGCTTTCTTCCTCAGCACTCACCAGCGCCATTTTCTCTCCACAGATCCGCTGAGAGGAAGCTCCCCAGGCTCTCCCCTGCATGATAGAGAGGGTGTAAAAGAGAGGGGGGGCACATAAATTTGGCGTAAAAATAATATATACAGCAGCTACTGGGTTAACACTAAGTTACTGTGTGATTCCTGGGTCATATAGCGCTGGGGTGTGTGCTGGCATACTCTCTCTCTGTCTCTCCAAAGGGCCTTGTGGGGGAACTGTCTTCAAGTAGAGCATCCCCTGTGTGTGTGGTGTGTCGGTACGTGTGTGTCGACATGTCTGAGGTAAAAGGCTCCCCTAAGGAGGAGATAGAGCAAATATGTGTGTGAGAGGGTGTCTCCGTCGACAACGCCGACACCTGTTTGGATATGTGTAAGAGCTGAGGTGAATTTATTGCACAAAAGATTAGAGAACAGACAGGAAATCTACCCTTGTCTGTCCCTATGTCACAGAGACCTTCAGAGTCTCTCAATGCTCACTATCCAAAATTATAAACACTGATATCGACACGGAGTTTGACTCCAGTGTCGACTACGATAATGCAAAGTTACAGCCAAGTTGGCTGAAAGGTATTCAATATATGATTATTGTAATAAAAGATGATTTGCATATCACTGATGACTCATCTGTCCCTGACACAAGGGTACACATGTTAAGGGGAAGAAAGCTGAGGTAAATTTCCCTCCTCTCATGAGGAAAAAGAGCGGGAAACTCCAGACAAGAGACTGCAGCTTCCCACAAAAAATTCTCAAGCAGTATCCTTTCCCCACTAGGGCCAGGATGTGATGGGAATCTTCCCCTAGGGTGTCCCGTTTGCCCAGAAGGTAGCACTAGCTATTCTCAGGAATCCTGCAGATAGCGTGCACATTCTAGTATACTACTCAGACCGGCGATTGTGTCGGCATGGGTTTATAGCGCTGTGGCAGCGTGGACAGGTACCTTATCAGCAGAGATTGAGACCCTAGGATGCATATAGATATATATATATATATATATATGTATATATAGAAATGTATATATATATTAAAGATGCTGTCTTAAGTGATAGGTATGTATATATATATATATATATTAAACATGCCCAAAGAGACATGAGTATACTGGGTCCTAGAGTCAAAGCTATGTCGATTTCTGCTTGACGTGTCCTGTAGAAGATGCAATGGACAGATGATGCCGACTTAAGAGGCATGTGGAAGGCTGAGGATTGTGTGGAGAAGGGTTCTCGGACCTGGTCTCCACAGCTATAGCTGGTAATTCTGATATTTTGCCTTATATTCCTGCACAGCCTAGGAAAGCACAACATTATCAAATGCAGCCCTCCGAATAAAGAAACAAGAAAGTCCGAGGTGCGTCCTTTCTTGCCAGAGGCGGGGGCAGAGGAAAGAAGCTGCACAACACAGCTAGTTCCAAGGAACAGAAGTCCTCCCCGGCCTCTACAAAAATCCGCCGCATGTCGCTGGGGCTCCACAGGCGGAGCTAGGCCCGGTGGGGGCACGCCTTTGTAAGTTCAGCCACAAGTGGGTTCACTCCCTGTTAGATCGCGGGACAGAAGCCCGCCGCTGAGGGGGCGGGGCTTCTTCCTCAGCACTAACCAGCGCCATGTTTTTTCTCCACAGCACCGCTGAGAGGAAGCTCCCCAGTCTCTCCCCTGCAGTTACACGGTAGAAGAGGGTAAAAAGAGAGGGGGGGGGGCACATAATTAGGCGCAAAAATCAATATAAACAGCAGCTACTGGGTTAACATTAAGTTACTGTGTTATTCCTGGGTTAATAGCGCTGGGGTGTGTGCTGGCATACTCTCTCTCTGTCTCTCCAAAGGGCCTTATTGGGGAATTGTCTTCGAATGAGCATTCCCTGAGTGTGTGGTGTGTCGGTACGTGTGTGTCGACATGTCTGAGGTAAAAGGCTCCCATAAGGAGGAGATGGAGCAAATATGTGTGTGAGAGGGTGTCTCCGTCGACAACGCCGACACCTGTTTGGATATGTGTAATTAAGTGCTAAGGTGAATTTATTGCACAAAAGATTAGAGAACAGACAGGAAATCTACCCATGTCTGTCCCTATGTCGCAGAGACCTTCAGAGTCTCTCAATGATCACTATCCAAAATAATAGACACTGATATCGACACGGAGTTGACTCCAGTGTCGACTACGATAATTGAAAGTTACAGCCAAGATGGCAGAAAAGTATTCAATATATGTTTATTGTAATAAAAGATGATTTGCATATCACTGATGACTCATCTGTCCCTGTCACAAGGGTACACATGTTTAAGATGAAGAAAGCTGAGGTAAATTTCCCTCCTCTCATGATAAAAAAGAGCGGGAAACTCCAGACAAGAGACTGCAGTTTCACATAAAGAATTCTCAGGCAGTATACTTTCCCCACTAGGGCCAGGATATGATGGGAATCTTCCTCTAGGGTGTCACAAAAGGCAGCCCTGATGTTACAGCTATTCTCAGGGATCCTGCAGATAGCGTGCACAACTGCACATTCTGGTACACTACTCAGACCGGCGAATGTGTCGGCATGGGTTTATAGCGCTGTGGCAGCGTGGACAGGTACCTTATCAGCAGAGATTGAGACCCTAGTATGTATATAGATATATATATGTATATATAGAGATATATAGAGATATATATATATATATATATAAAAGATGCTGTCTTAAGAGATATGTATATATAAAACATGCCCATAGAGACATGAGTATACTGGGTCCTACAGTCAAAGCTATGTCGATTTCTGCTTGACGTGTCCTGTACAATATGCAATGGACAGATGATGCCGACTTAAGAGGCATATGGAAGGCTGAGGATTGTGTGGAGAAGGGTTCTCGGACCTGGTCTCCACAGCTATGGCTGGTAATTCTGATATTTTGCCCTTTAACCCTGCACAGCCTAGGAAAGCACAACATTATCAAATGCAGCCTTTCAAATAAATAAAAAAAAAAAAAAACACAAGAAGGTCCGAGGTGCGTCCTTTCTTGCCAGAGGCGGGGGCAGAGAAAAGAAGCTGCACAATACAGCTAGTTCCCAGGAACAGAAGTCCTAAAAACCCCGGCTTCTACAAAAATCCACCGCATGTCACTGGGGCTCCACAGGCGGAGCTAGGCCTGGTGGGGGCACGCCTTCGGAAGTTCAGCCACAAGTGGGTTCACTCCCTGTTAGATCCCTGGGCAATAGATATTGTGTCTCAGGGATACAAGCTGGACTTTGAGAAGATGCCTCCTCACCGACGGCCCTGCCGGCTTCCCCCCACGAGAGGGAAACAGTGTTAACTGCAATTCACAAATTGTATCTTCAACAGGTGGTGGTCAAGGTTCCCCTCCTTCAACAAGGAGGGGGTTATTATTTGACCATGATGTAGTCCCGAAACCATACAGTTCGGTCAGATCCATATTGGTGTGAGGCTAGGAAGGCCCCCACGGAGGAATTCCAGCTGGGCCGTTTCCTTCACTTCCTACAGTCGGGGGTGTCGTTGGGCCTGAAATTGGGTTCCATTAAGGTCCAGATTTCGTCCCTGTCTATTTTCTTTCAAAAAGAACTGGCTTCTGCCTGAAGTTCAGACATTTGTAAAGGGAGTGCTGCATATTCAGCCACCTTTTGTGCCCCCAGTGGCACCTTGGGATCTAAACGTGGTGTTAAGTTTCCTGAAGTCACATTGGTTTGAACCACTTAAAACCGTGGAGTTAAAATATCTCACGTGGAAGGTGGTCATGCTATTAGCCTTGGCCTCGGCGAGGCGTGTGTCAGAATTATCGGCTTTGTCACATAAAAGCCCTATCTGGTTTTTCATATGGACAGAGCGGAATTGAGGACTCGTCCACAATTTCTGCCAAAGGTGGTGTCATCTTTTCATATGAACCAATCTATTGTGGTGCCTGTGGCTACTCGTGACTTGGAGGATTCCGAGTTACTAGATGTAGTCAGGGCTTTGAAAGTTTATGTAGCCAGAACGGCTAGAGTCAGGAAAACTGGGTCACTGTTTATCCTGTATGCATCCAACAAGCTGGGTGCTCCTGCTTCAAAGCAAACTATTGCTCGCTGGATCTGTAACACGATTCAGCAGGCTCATTCTGCGGCTGGATTGCCACATCCAAAATCAGTAAAGGCTCATTCCACAAGATAGGTGGGCTCTTCTTGGGTGGCTGCCCGAGGGGTCTCGGCATTACAGCTTTGCCGAGCAGCTACTTGGTCGGGTTCAAACACATTTGCAAAGTTCTACAAGTTTGATACCCTGGCTGAGGAGGACCTTGAGTTTGCTCATTCGGTGCTGCAGAGTCATCCGCATTCTCCCGCCCGTTTGGGTGCTTTGGTATAATCCCCATGGTCCTTACGGAGTCCCCAGCATCCACTAGGACGTTAGAGAAAATAGGATTTTACTTACCGGTAAATCTATTTCTCGTAGACCGTAGTGGATGCTGGGCGCCCGTCCCAAATGGGGACTTCTTCTGCAACACTTGTATATAGTTATTGCTTATATAAGGGTTCTTTTATGGTTGCATCAGGTTTGTCTGATGCTCTGTTGTTGTTCATACTGTTAACTGGGTATGGTTATCATGAGTTATACGGTGTGATTGGTGTGGCTGGTATGAGTCTTACCCTGGATTCCAAATTCCTTTTCTTGTATTGTCAGCTCTTCCGGGCACAGTTTCCTTAACTGAGGTCTGGAGGAGGGACATAGAGGGAGGAGCCAGTGCACACCAGTAGTCCTAATTCTTTCTTAGAGTGTCCTGTCTATTCCCCATGGTCCTTACGGAGTCCCCAGCATCCACTACGGACTACGAGAAATAGATTTACCGGTAAGTAATATCCTATTTTTTCAGGGACGGAGACAGCTGTGTCTCCATCTCTATAAAATCCGCGACCGCTACCGCGACCGCGATCACAGAAGCTCCTACTACTGCTGCAGGGAGCTCTCGTCGGAATAGCTCAGCCTCTGCCCAGAGGAGTGTGGAAATTGCGTATTTCTTGGTATGTGTGTGTTAATGTTTGCAATGTATGTGTATGTGAGTTTCTTATGTTAATATATATTTCTCTAACGTCCTAGTGGATGCTGGGGACTCCGTAAGGACCATGGGGAATAGACGGGCTCCGCAGGAGACTGGGCACTCTAAAGAAAGATTTAGTACTACCTGGTGTGCACTGGCTCCTCCCTGTATGCCCCTCCTCCAGACCTCAGTTAGAATCTGTGCCCGGCCAGAGCTGGGTGCTTTTAGTGGGCTCTCCTGAGCTTGCTAATAAGAAAGTATTTTAGTTAGGTTTTTTATTTTCAGAGAGCTTCTGCTGGCAACAGACTCTCTGCTACGAGGGACTGAGGGGAGAGAAGCAAACCTACTAACTGCGGCTAGGTTGCGCTTCTTAGGCTACTGGACACCATTAGCTCCAGAGGGATCGAACACAGAACCTGACCTTGTCGTCCGTTCCCGGAGCCGCGCCGCCGTCCCCCTCGCAGAGCCAGAAGACAGAAGCCGGCAGAAGCAAGAAGACATCGAAATCGGCGGCAGAAGACTCCTGTCTTCACATGAGGTAGCGCACAGCACTGCAGCTGTGCGCCATTGCTCCCACATTACACCCACACACTCTGGTCACTGTAGGGTGCAGGGCGCTGGGGGGGGGGCGCCCTGGGCAGCAATTAAGTACCTCCTGGCAAAAGCAGCATATATACAGTTGGACACTGTTATATGCATGAGCCCCCGCCATTAATTTTACACAAAATCGCGGGAGAAGCCCGCGCTGAGGGGGCGGGGCTTTCTTCCTCAGCACTCACCAGCGCCATTTTCTCTCCACAGATCCGCTGAGAGGAAGCTCCCCAGGCTCTCCCCTGCATGATAGAGAGGGTGTAAAAGAGAGGGGGGGCACATAAATTTGGCGTAAAAATAATATATACAGCAGCTACTGGGTTAACACTAAGTTACTGTGTGATTCCTGGGTCATATAGCGCTGGGGTGTGTGCTGGCATACTCTCTCTCTGTCTCTCCAAAGGGCCTTGTGGGGGAACTGTCTTCAAGTAGAGCATCCCCTGTGTGTGTGGTGTGTCGGTACGTGTGTGTCGACATGTCTGAGGTAAAAGGCTCCCCTAAGGAGGAGATAGAGCAAATATGTGTGTGAGAGGGTGTCTCCGTCGACAACGCCGACACCTGTTTGGATATGTGTAAGAGCTGAGGTGAATTTATTGCACAAAAGATTAGAGAACAGACAGGAAATCTACCCTTGTCTGTCCCTATGTCACAGAGACCTTCAGAGTCTCTCAATGCTCACTATCCAAAATTATAAACACTGATATCGACACGGAGTTTGACTCCAGTGTCGACTACGATAATGCAAAGTTACAGCCAAGTTGGCTGAAAGGTATTCAATATATGATTATTGTAATAAAAGATGATTTGCATATCACTGATGACTCATCTGTCCCTGACACAAGGGTACACATGTTAAGGGGAAGAAAGCTGAGGTAAATTTCCCTCCTCTCATGAGGAAAAAGAGCGGGAAACTCCAGACAAGAGACTGCAGCTTCCCACAAAAAATTCTCAAGCAGTATCCTTTCCCCACTAGGGCCAGGATGTGATGGGAATCTTCCCCTAGGGTGTCCCGTTTGCCCAGAAGGTAGCACTAGCTATTCTCAGGAATCCTGCAGATAGCGTGCACATTCTAGTATACTACTCAGACCGGCGATTGTGTCGGCATGGGTTTATAGCGCTGTGGCAGCGTGGACAGGTACCTTATCAGCAGAGATTGAGACCCTAGGATGCATATAGATATATATATATATATATATATATGTATATATAGAAATGTATATATATATTAAAGATGCTGTCTTAAGTGATAGGTATGTATATATATATATATATATATATATATATATTAAACATGCCCAAAGAGACATGAGTATACTGGGTCCTAGAGTCAAAGCTATGTCGATTTCTGCTTGACGTGTCCTGTAGAAGATGCAATGGACAGATGATGCCGACTTAAGAGGCATGTGGAAGGCTGAGGATTGTGTGGAGAAGGGTTCTCGGACCTGGTCTCCACAGCTATAGCTGGTAATTCTGATATTTTGCCTTATATTCCTGCACAGCCTAGGAAAGCACAACATTATCAAATGCAGCCCTCCGAATAAAGAAACAAGAAAGTCCGAGGTGCGTCCTTTCTTGCCAGAGGCGGGGGCAGAGGAAAGAAGCTGCACAACACAGCTAGTTCCAAGGAACAGAAGTCCTCCCCGGCCTCTACAAAAATCCGCCGCATGTCGCTGGGGCTCCACAGGCGGAGCTAGGCCCGGTGGGGGCACGCCTTTGTAAGTTCAGCCACAAGTGGGTTCACTCCCTGTTAGATCGCGGGACAGAAGCCCGCCGCTGAGGGGGCGGGGCTTCTTCCTCAGCACTAACCAGCGCCATGTTTTTTCTCCACAGCACCGCTGAGAGGAAGCTCCCCAGTCTCTCCCCTGCAGTTACACGGTAGAAGAGGGTAAAAAGAGAGGGGGGGGGGGGCACATAATTAGGCGCAAAAATCAATATAAACAGCAGCTACTGGGTTAACATTAAGTTACTGTGTTATTCCTGGGTTAATAGCGCTGGGGTGTGTGCTGGCATACTCTCTCTCTGTCTCTCCAAAGGGCCTTATTGGGGAATTGTCTTCGAATGAGCATTCCCTGAGTGTGTGGTGTGTCGGTACGTGTGTGTCGACATGTCTGAGGTAAAAGGCTCCCATAAGGAGGAGATGGAGCAAATATGTGTGTGAGAGGGTGTCTCCGTCGACAACGCCGACACCTGTTTGGATATGTGTAATTAAGTGCTAAGGTGAATTTATTGCACAAAAGATTAGAGAACAGACAGGAAATCTACCCATGTCTGTCCCTATGTCGCAGAGACCTTCAGAGTCTCTCAATGATCACTATCCAAAATAATAGACACTGATATCGACACGGAGTTGACTCCAGTGTCGACTACGATAATTGAAAGTTACAGCCAAGATGGCAGAAAAGTATTCAATATATGTTTATTGTAATAAAAGATGATTTGCATATCACTGATGACTCATCTGTCCCTGTCACAAGGGTACACATGTTTAAGATGAAGAAAGCTGAGGTAAATTTCCCTCCTCTCATGATAAAAAAGAGCGGGAAACTCCAGACAAGAGACTGCAGTTTCACATAAAGAATTCTCAGGCAGTATACTTTCCCCACTAGGGCCAGGATATGATGGGAATCTTCCTCTAGGGTGTCACAAAAGGCAGCCCTGATGTTACAGCTATTCTCAGGGATCCTGCAGATAGCGTGCACAACTGCACATTCTGGTACACTACTCAGACCGGCGAATGTGTCGGCATGGGTTTATAGCGCTGTGGCAGCGTGGACAGGTACCTTATCAGCAGAGATTGAGACCCTAGTATGTATATAGATATATATATGTATATATAGAGATATATAGAGATATATATATATATATAAAAGATGCTGTCTTAAGAGATATGTATATATAAAACATGCCCATAGAGACATGAGTATACTGGGTCCTACAGTCAAAGCTATGTCGATTTCTGCTTGACGTGTCCTGTACAATATGCAATGGACAGATGATGCCGACTTAAGAGGCATATGGAAGGCTGAGGATTGTGTGGAGAAGGGTTCTCGGACCTGGTCTCCACAGCTATGGCTGGTAATTCTGATATTTTGCCCTTTAACCCTGCACAGCCTAGGAAAGCACAACATTATCAAATGCAGCCTTTCAAATAAATAAAAAAAAAAAAAACACAAGAAGGTCCGAGGTGCGTCCTTTCTTGCCAGAGGCGGGGGCAGAGAAAAGAAGCTGCACAATACAGCTAGTTCCCAGGAACAGAAGTCCTAAAAACCCCGGCTTCTACAAAAATCCACCGCATGTCACTGGGGCTCCACAGGCGGAGCTAGGCCTGGTGGGGGCACGCCTTCGGAAGTTCAGCCACAAGTGGGTTCACTCCCTGTTAGATCCCTGGGCAATAGATATTGTGTCTCAGGGATACAAGCTGGACTTTGAGAAGATGCCTCCTCACCGACGGCCCTGCCGGCTTCCCCCCACGAGAGGGAAACAGTGTTAACTGCAATTCACAAATTGTATCTTCAACAGGTGGTGGTCAAGGTTCCCCTCCTTCAACAAGGAGGGGGTTATTATTTGACCATGATGTAGTCCCGAAACCATACAGTTCGGTCAGATCCATATTGGTGTGAGGCTAGGAAGGCCCCCACGGAGGAATTCCAGCTGGGCCGTTTCCTTCACTTCCTACAGTCGGGGGTGTCGTTGGGCCTGAAATTGGGTTCCATTAAGGTCCAGATTTCGTCCCTGTCTATTTTCTTTCAAAAAGAACTGGCTTCTGCCTGAAGTTCAGACATTTGTAAAGGGAGTGCTGCATATTCAGCCACCTTTTGTGCCCCCAGTGGCACCTTGGGATCTTAACGTGGTGTTAAGTTTCCTGAAGTCACATTGGTTTGAACCACTTAAAACCGTGGAGTTAAAATATCTCACGTGGAAGGTGGTCATGCTATTAGCCTTGGCCTCGGCGAGGCGTGTGTCAGAATTATCGGCTTTGTCACATAAAAGCCCTATCTGGTTTTTCATATGGACAGAGCGGAATTGAGGACTCGTCCACAATTTCTGCCAAAGGTGGTGTCATCTTTTCATATGAACCAATCTATTGTGGTGCCTGTGGCTACTCGTGACTTGGAGGATTCCGAGTTACTAGATGTAGTCAGGGCTTTGAAGGTTTATGTAGCCAGAACGGCTAGAGTCAGGAAAACTGGGTCACTGTTTATCCTGTATGCATCCAACAAGCTGGGTGCTCCTGCTTCAAAGCAAACTATTGCTCGCTGGATCTGTAACACGATTCAGCAGGCTCATTCTGCGTCTGGATTGCCACATCCAAAATCAGTAAAGGCTCATTCCACAAGATAGGTGGGCTCTTCTTGGGTGGCTGCCCGAGGGGTCTCGGCATTACAGCTTTGCCGAGCAGCTACTTGGTCGGGTTCAAACACATTTGCAAAGTTCTACAAGTTTGATACCCTGGCTGAGGAGGACCTTGAGTTTGCTCATTCGGTGCTGCAGAGTCATCCGCATTCTCCCGCCCGTTTGGGTGCTTTGGTATAATCCCCATGGTCCTTACGGAGTCCCCAGCATCCACTAGGACGTTAGAGAAAATAGGATTTTACTTACCGGTAAATCTATTTCTCGTAGACCGTAGTGGATGCTGGGCGCCCGTCCCAAATGGGGACTTCTTCTGCAACACTTGTATATAGTTATTGCTTATATAAGGGTTCTTTTATGGTTGCATCAGGTTTGTCTGATGCTCTGTTGTTGTTCATACTGTTAACTGGGTATGGTTATCATGAGTTATACGGTGTGATTGGTGTGGCTGGTATGAGTCTTACCCTGGATTCCAAATTCCTTTTCTTGTATTGTCAGCTCTTCCGGGCACAGTTTCCTTAACTGAGGTCTGGAGGAGGGACATAGAGGGAGGAGCCAGTGCACACCAGTAGTCCTAATTCTTTCTTAGAGTGTCCTGTCTATTCCCCATGGTCCTTACGGAGTCCCCAGCATCCACTACGGACTACGAGAAATAGATTTACCGGTAAGTAATATCCTATTTTTTCAGGGACGGAGACAGCTGTGTCTCCATCTCTATAAAATCCGCGACCGCTACCGCGACCGCGATCACAGAAGCTCCTACTACTGCTGCAGGGAGCTCTCGTCGGAATAGCTCAGCCTCTGCCCAGAGGAGTGTGGAAATTGCGTATTTCTTGGTATGTGTGTGTTAATGTTTGCAATGTATGTGTATGTGAGTTTCTTATGTTAATATATATTTCTCTAACGTCCTAGTGGATGCTGGGGACTCCGTAAGGACCATGGGGAATAGACGGGCTCCGCAGGAGACTGGGCACTCTAAAGAAAGATTTAGTACTACCTGGTGTGCACTGGCTCCTCCCTGTATGCCCCTCCTCCAGACCTCAGTTAGAATCTGTGCCCGGCCAGAGCTGGGTGCTTTTAGTGGGCTCTCCTGAGCTTGCTAATAAGAAAGTATTTTAGTTAGGTTTTTTATTTTCAGAGAGCTTCTGCTGGCAACAGACTCTCTGCTACGAGGGACTGAGGGGAGAGAAGCAAACCTACTAACTGCGGCTAGGTTGCGCTTCTTAGGCTACTGGACACCATTAGCTCCAGAGGGATCGAACACAGAACCTGACCTTGTCGTCCGTTCCCGGAGCCGCGCCGCCGTCCCCCTCGCAGAGCCAGAAGACAGAAGCCGGCAGAAGCAAGAAGACATCGAAATCGGCGGCAGAAGACTCCTGTCTTCACATGAGGTAGCGCACAGCACTGCAGCTGTGCGCCATTGCTCCCACATTACACCCACACACTCTGGTCACTGTAGGGTGCAGGGCGCTGGGGGGGGGGCGCCCTGGGCAGCAATTAAGTACCTCCTGGCAAAAGCAGCATATATACAGTTGGACACTGTTATATGCATGAGCCCCCGCCATTAATTTTACACAAAATCGCGGGAGAAGCCCGCGCTGAGGGGGCGGGGCTTTCTTCCTCAGCACTCACCAGCGCCATTTTCTCTCCACAGATCCGCTGAGAGGAAGCTCCCCAGGCTCTCCCCTGCATGATAGAGAGGGTGTAAAAGAGAGGGGGGGCACATAAATTTGGCGTAAAAATAATATATACAGCAGCTACTGGGTTAACACTAAGTTACTGTGTGATTCCTGGGTCATATAGCGCTGGGGTGTGTGCTGGCATACTCTCTCTCTGTCTCTCCAAAGGGCCTTGTGGGGGAACTGTCTTCAAGTAGAGCATCCCCTGTGTGTGTGGTGTGTCGGTACGTGTGTGTCGACATGTCTGAGGTAAAAGGCTCCCCTAAGGAGGAGATAGAGCAAATATGTGTGTGAGAGGGTGTCTCCGTCGACAACGCCGACACCTGTTTGGATATGTGTAAGAGCTGAGGTGAATTTATTGCACAAAAGATTAGAGAACAGACAGGAAATCTACCCTTGTCTGTCCCTATGTCACAGAGACCTTCAGAGTCTCTCAATGCTCACTATCCAAAATTATAAACACTGATATCGACACGGAGTTTGACTCCAGTGTCGACTACGATAATGCAAAGTTACAGCCAAGTTGGCTGAAAGGTATTCAATATATGATTATTGTAATAAAAGATGATTTGCATATCACTGATGACTCATCTGTCCCTGACACAAGGGTACACATGTTAAGGGGAAGAAAGCTGAGGTAAATTTCCCTCCTCTCATGAGGAAAAAGAGCGGGAAACTCCAGACAAGAGACTGCAGCTTCCCACAAAAAATTCTCAAGCAGTATCCTTTCCCCACTAGGGCCAGGATGTGATGGGAATCTTCCCCTAGGGTGTCCCGTTTGCCCAGAAGGTAGCACTAGCTATTCTCAGGAATCCTGCAGATAGCGTGCACATTCTAGTATACTACTCAGACCGGCGATTGTGTCGGCATGGGTTTATAGCGCTGTGGCAGCGTGGACAGGTACCTTATCAGCAGAGATTGAGACCCTAGGATGCATATAGATATATATATATATATATATGTATATATAGAAATGTATATATATATTAAAGATGCTGTCTTAAGTGATAGGTATGTATATATATATATATATATATATATATATTAAACATGCC
>NW_026969023.1:0-57484 GCF_028390025.1 Pseudophryne corroboree
AGCTGTCTTGTACCTTTGCATTTTTCTCCCAAACGAAGGACACTAGAAAGAAAATTTTTAAGCCTCCTGTTAGGCCATCATCTACACGGCATAGCCCTGAATTTTCCAATGCGCAGCTCTTTGCAAAAGAGAGATATTGGCAAGGAAAAGCTGTCTTGTACCTTTGCATTTTTCTCCCAAACGAAGGACACTAGAAAGAAAATTTTAAAGCCTCCTGTTAGTGCTTCATCTACACGGTATAGCCCTGAATTTTCCAATGCCCAGCTCTTTGCAAAAGAGAGATATTGGCAAGGAAAAGCTGTCTTGTACCTTTGCATTTTTCTCCCAAACGAAGGACACTAGAAAGAAAATTTTAAAGCCTCCTGTTAGGCCATCATCTACACGACATAGCCCTGAATTTTCCAATGCGCAGCTCTTTGCAAAAGAGAGATATTGGCAAGGAAAAGCTGTCTTGTACCTTTGCATTTTTCTCCCAAACGAAGGACACTAGAAAGATAATTTTAAAGCCTCCTGTTAGGCCATCATCTACACGACATAGCCCTGAATTTTCCAATGCGCAGCTCTTTGCAAAAGAGAGATATTGGCAAGGAAAAGCTGTCTTGTACCTTTGCATTTTTCTCCCAAACGAAGGACACTAGAAAGATAATTTTAAAGCCTCCTGTTAGGCCATCATCTACACGACATAGCCCTGAATTTTCCAATGCGCAGCTCTTTGCAAAAGAGAGATATTGGCAAGGAAAAGCTGTCTTGTACCTTTGCATTTTTCTCCCAAACGAAGGTCACTAGAAAGAAAATTTTAAAGCCTCCTGTTAGGCCATCATCTACACGACATAGCCCTGAATTTTCCAATGCGCAGCTCTTTGCAAAAGAGAGATATTGGCAAGGAAAAGTTGTCTTGTACCTTTGCATTTTTCTCCCAAACGAAGGACACTAGAAAGAAAATTTTAAAGCCTCCTGTTAGGCCATCATCTACACGACATAGCCCTGAATTTTCCAATGCGCAGCTCTTTGCAAAAGAGAGATATTGGCAAGGAAAAGCTGTCTTGTACCTTTGCATTTTTCTCCCAAACGAAGGACACTAGAAAGAAAATGTTAAAGCCTCCTGATAGGCCATCATCTACACGACATAGCCCTGAATTTTCCAATGCGCAGCTCTTTGCAAAAGAGAGATATTGGCAAGGAAAAGCTGTCTTGTACCTTTGCATTTTTCTCCCAAACGAAGGACACTAGAAAGAAAATTTTAAAGCCTCCTGTTAGGCCATCATCTACACGACATAGCCCTGAATTTTCCAATGCGCAGCTCTTTGCAAAAGAGAGATATTGGCAAGGAAAAGCTGTCTTGTACCTTTGCATTTTTCTCCCAAACGAAGGACACTAGAAAGATAATTTTAAAGCCTCCTGTTAGGCCATCATCTACACGACATAGCCCTGAATTTTCCAATGCGCAGCTCTTTGCAAAAGAGAGATATTGGCAAGGAAAAGCTGTCTTGTACCTTTGCATTTTTCTCCCAAACGAAGGACACTAGAAAGATAATTTTAAAGCCTCCTGTTAGGCCATCATCTACACGACATAGCCCTGAATTTTCCAATGCGCAGCTCTTTGCAAAAGAGAGATATTGGCAAGGAAAAGCTGTCTTGTACCTTTGCATTTTTCTCCCAAACGAAGGTCACTAGAAAGAAAATTTTAAAGCCTCCTGTTAGGCCATCATGCTTCGTGTGTCAGGAGCATGTGAGTGTCAGGTGCGTGTGTGTGTCAGGCGCTGCGTGTGTCAGGCGCTGCGTGTGTCAGGCGCTGCGTGTGTCAGGCGCTGCGTGTGTCAGGCGCTGCCTGTGCGTTAGGCGCTGCGTGTCTGTGTGTGTCAGGCGCTGCGTGTCTGTGTGTGTCAGGCGCTGCGTGTGTGTCAGGCGCTGCCTGTGCGTGTGTGCCAGGCGCTGCCTGTGCGTGTGTGTCAGGCGCCGCGTGTCTGTCAGGCGCCGCGTGTGCGTCAGGCGCCGCGTGTGCGTCAGGCGCCGCGTGTGCGTCAGGCGCCGCGTGTCTATGTGCGTCAGGCGCCGCGTGTCTATGTGCGTCAGGCGCCGCGTGTGAGTGTGTGCGTGTGTGTCAGGTCCGTGTGAGTGTCAGGTGCTGCGTCTGTGTGTGCGTGTGTCAGGTGCTGCGTGTGAGTGTGTGCGCGTGTGTCAGGTCCGTGTGAGTGTCAGGTGCTGTGTGTGTGTGTGTCAGGTGCTGTGTGTGTGCGTGTGTGTCAGGTGCTGTGTGTGTGTGTGTGTGTGTCAGGTGCTGTGTGCGTGTGCGTCCAGCGCTGCATATGCGTATGCGTGTCAGGCGTTGCATGTCTGTGTGTGTCAGGCGCTGCGTGTCTGGGGGGGGTGGCCGGACACACAGCTGAGAGGGGGGGGGGTGGCTGGACACACAGCAGAGAGGGGAGGGTGACCGGACACACGGCAGGGAGGGGAGGGGGTAGGGGGTGGCCGAACACAGCAGGAAGAGGGGGGAGTTGACCAGAAGAAAGCACAAACACAGTCCCCCACTACCACAAATAATGCAGTTGAGTTTCCCACATTTGGGGAAATCACAGGGGTCAGCATACCCAGAATGCAATGAATGAACCTCACCCTGGGAGAACAATCTTCATGACCATGGTATCTCCTATGCAAAATAAGTATGATTTGGGATAGGGCTGGGGAGGGCCGCTGCAGCCCTTGTAGATTCTTATAAATAAAAGTTCTTCTTTTCTTGTCAAAATTAATAGCTAAGAATAGGCTGCCTGAGGCAGCCCCCTCTTAAGTGGCCTGCTACTGAAGGCACCAACTACAAACTGAGCTCCCTGTTCATGGAAGCGAGGTTATAGAGGAGGGGGCGCTGAGCATCTTGGGAACAGTCAAAAGCTTTGAGCCTGTTGGTGCCTCAGATCAAGATCCTACTCTACACCCCAATGTGAATCCTTGTGGAGTCCAGTGTACCCCACAGAAGAAATGAATGTGTCACACCCATTGGCAGCAACATTAGAATAGCTGCTGATGGGCACAATTGAGAAAGGAAGGGGGGAAAACATTTGAATCCAGCACATATATGTAATTTGAATATGTAATTTGTACCTTCCTACTTTAAAATGTAATGGATGAACCTCACCCTGTGAGAACTATCTTCATGATCAAGAGATCTCATACGCAAGAAAAGCATGTGCTGGGATAGGGCTGTGGAGGGCGGCTGCTCGGGCACACACCCGTCAAGTTAAGGAGATTCAACTGAGGAAGCACAAGGGAACTGCAGGGAGACCACATATTTTCAGATGAACATGAGAGGGCGGAAGGCTGCCTAATACTGAAGCACCCTCAAACATCAAACCATATGCAACAACTAGTACAAGCATTCCTGGGGAAAGGTCTGCAGCAGACGGATTTGCATACGGTGATGTCATCCAAGCAATGGGCATAGTTGGCTGCAACCCTCGTCTGCATATGAAAAGAGAAAATGGTCACGCAGGGCATGGCGGCCTTTGTGGGGTTGCGCTTGGATGACCCCTAGATCGCTTTATACACCCCCATCAGTGTGGGGCTCATGTTGGCCATGCCCAAGCCCCTGAAGCATTCAAGCTGATTTCTTGCAGCAGCTGGACCCAGTAACAGCTCCAGAGTTGCTCTACAAGACAAGTAAAAGGGTGTGAGCCCTGCAGCACCACCTGTAGTTTGCATACACACATATATAGGACAGCATCTCTTATATGCCCCAGGGGCAATAAAATAGTAGCCTTATCTAGGGTATCCGTCCATGCCGCTACAGCACTACACACCCAGGCCGACGCAATTGCCGGTCTGAGTAAGGTACCTGAATGTGTATAAATGGACTTCAGGGTAATCTCCTGTTTGCGGTCAGCAGACTCTTTGAGGGTAGCCGTATCCTGGGACGGGAGGGCTACCTTCTTGGATAAGCGTGTTAATGCTTTGTCCACCCAAGGGGAGGATTCCCATCGTAACCTATCCGTTGATGGGAAAGGGGAATCCTTTTGGAAATCTGCAGGAGATTCCCAAGCTTTTTCACATAACTCGTTCAGCTCGTGTGAGGGGGGAAAGGTTACCTCAGGCTTCTTTCCCTTGTACATATGTACCCTCTTGTCAGGGATAGGGGGCTCCTCTGTGATGTGCAAAACATCTTTTATTGCCATAATCATATATCAAATGTATTTTGCCAATTTTGGCTGTAACTTTGCATCATCGTAATCGACACTGGAGTCAGAATCCGTGTCGGTATCTGTGTCAACAATCTGGATAGTGGGCGCTTATGAGACCCTGACAGTCCCTGCGACATAGGATTAGGCATTGGTTGAGACCCTGACTGTCCCAAAGCTTCTGCCTTGTCTAATCTTTTGTGCAATGAGTTTACACTAGCATTTTAAACATTCCACATATCCATCCAATCAGGTGTCGGCGGAGACACCACGTTCATTTGCTCCCGCTCCTCTCTAATATAGCCTTCTTCCTCAGACATGTCGACACACGTGTACCGACACACTACACACACAGGGAATGCTTTTTCTGAAGACAGTTTCCCCACAAGGCCCTTTGGAGAGACAGAGAGAGAGTATGCCAGCAGACAGCAAACTAGGCTGGAGAGAGACCTAAGACAAAGAAATCTGAATTATATGAAAGCCGACCAGTGGAAACACAAATTATGCAGCCAAGTTTCCCACATTTGGGGAAATCACAGGGGCAGCACACCCAGAGTGCAATGGGTGAGTCTTGCCCTGGGAGAAGCACCTTCATGATCATAGTATCTCACCTGGCAGGTAAGTAGGAGTTGGGCTAGAGCTGGGGAGGGTCGCTGCTCGGGCACCCCCCTGTCAAATGAAGGAGATCCAACTGAGGCAGCACAAGGGAACTCTCGAAAGAAGAACAAGGCTAGAGGAAGATCTGAGACAAAGAAATCTGACTTTTACCAGAGCTGACCAGAGGAAAGCACAAACACAGTCCCCCACTACCACAAATAATGCAGTCGAGTTTCCCACATTTGGGGAAATCACAGGGGTTAGCATACTCAGAATGCAATGAATGAACCTCACCCTGGGAGAACAATCTTCATGACCATGGTATCTCCTATGCAAAATAAGTATGATTTGGGATAGAGCTGGGGAGGGCCGCTGCTCAGGCACATCTCTGTCAAGTAAAGGAGATTCAACTGAGGCAGCACAAGGGAACTCTCATCTGGGGACAACAACTGCAGGGAGAACACATATTTTCAGATGAACATGGGAGGGCAGAAGGCTGCCTAATACTGAAGCACCCCCAAACAACAAACCAAATGCAACAACTAGTACAAGCATTCCTGGGGGAAGGCCTGCAGCAGATGGATTTGCATACGGTGATGTCATCCAAGCAGTGGGTCAAAGTTGGCTTCAACCCTCATCTGCATATGAAAAGAGAAAAGGGGCGTGCAGGGCATGGCGGCCTTTTGCGGCGCTTGGATGACCCCTAGTTCGCATTAAACACCTCCACCCTCCTTCGGTGTGGGGCTCATGTTGGCTATGCCCCAGCCCCTGAAGCATTCAAGCTGATTTCTTGCAGCAGCTGGGCACTGTAACAGCTCCAGAGCTGCTCTGTAAGGCAAGTAAAAGGGTGTGGGCACTGCAGCACTACCTGTAGTTCGCATTGTGCGTTGGAAGGCACAAAGTAAGCAGACAGGAGGAGAAGTCAGGATAGTGCACAAGGGTATAGAAGGGAGGGGCTCAAAAAAAAAAGAAGTGGAAACAGACAGCAAACTAGGCTGGAGAGAGACCTGAGACAAAGAGATCTGAATTATATGAAAGCAGACCAGTGGAAACACAAATTATGCAGTCAAGTGTCCCACATTTGGGGAAATCGCAGGAGCAGCACACCCAGAGTGCAATGGGTGAGCCTTGCCCTGGGAGAAGCACCTTCCTGATCATAGTATCTCACTTGGCACGTAAGTAGGAGTTGGGCTAGAGCTGGGGAGGGTCGCTGCTCGGGCACCCCCCTGTCAAGTGAAGGAGATCCAACTGAGGCAGCACAAGGGAACTCTCAAAAGAAGAACAAGGCTAGAGGAAGATCTGAGACAAAGAAATCTGACCTGTTTTTCCCAAGAGGAAACTATATTAGGAATGCAGACATATGATGGTGGCCCTGTTGGCACCACCGATAACTGACTGGGTAAATGTTTCAGTAATATCAGAGTAAGGTTGGATAAATCTGTGTCCCAGACACAGACGTAGAGAATAGATGTGATATTCATGGCTATGTTTCTTTTCCCTCAGGCCCCGCTGGGTCGCAAAAATGTTATTTTGCCCAGTTACTACACACTGATACTGACACGGATACTGATACTTATGTCGACCATAAGTTTCCTGATTAGATCCAATATTGGCAAGGAGCATTCAGTACATGATTGTGGATATTATGGACATATTAAAATCACTGAAGACCCTGCTGTTCCTGACAAAGGGGTCTATATGTATGTATATATAGATATATAATGAAAGCTGATGTAACGTTCCTCCATCTCTGTTTGAGAAAGTCTGGGCCAGCTCGACAAAATGGTTTCAAATCCCCAAAAGGATTCTGGTTGTTTATTCATTTCCCGCCGCGGACAGAATACAAATACATGTGCATGGGTGAGTAGTAGTATTCAAGAATTGGTCGAATACCTTGTCATCCGATATAGATACCCTGGAGAGATGGGATACTCCTTACGTTGTATCATATCAAGGACACTGCAGCATACTTACGTGAGACTGCAAGGGATATAGGACTCTTGAGTTCACGGGCCAATTTCATGGCAGTGTCGGATAGGAGGGCATTGTGGATTCACCAAGAGAATGCTGATGCTGACTCCAAGAAGAAAGGGAGTCTCTTCCCTATGAAGGTGAAGCCTTGTTTGGTGATATCTAATTAGCACACAGGTAAGGAATTAAGAAAATCTTTATTTAAGGGTGAAGATGTTTCTCACAAAATCGTTGCCCCAATGCATCGTTGAAATTCAAGCTGGAAAGATGATTTTAATATATCACTTGTACATTTTGTATTGCTCTTCTGGTGACAATGTAGTTTGTTTTTGTCAATTACCATTTTAATAATAGGGTAAAGAAAATTAAGTGGATTTTTGAAAGAAAACAATACTGTCAATATACTATTAAAACAAATTAAAATGGTAAAAGTTATTGTACTTTAAGTAAAAATAAAAGAGACAAAATATCAATCCCAGTTTTGGATTACTTTAATTAACAAAAAAAAATGCATATAGCAGAGGATAGTTTCAATCTGCCTACCTCTGGGTTATGGGCCCAGCATGCTTCCATTGCTGTACTCTGCTGCACATGTAAGTGCAAGAGATCCTGAAGCACTCACTCATCATGGGAAAGTACCAATGTGTTTCTTCGTTGGTTGATAGAAGAAACATCTTACAAAAACTCTCCAGATTATTGACTTTTTTAAGTTTTTCTAGGAAACGTTTTAGATGAATGCTTATTAGCATTTGTCAGTATGTACTTTTGCAAAGTGTCTCTGTGGCGCAATCAGTTAGTATGTACGGCTATTAACCAAAAGGTTAGTGGTTCAATCCCACCCAGGGACGTAATTGACCTTGTTATCAGATTTTTGTGATCTTTAAGTAGACAAGTCAAATTTCATACCCCCTGTTATTGTGTAGGGTACCTGGCCTTCTCTGATGTAATCAGAGTTAGATTTGATTCAGTGATTTTATAAAAAAAGCTAGGAAGCACAATTTAGCAGTGGGTAGCAGAGAAAAAAAATATGCTGGCAGAAAAATCCAATTGAGTGATTAAACAGCTCTTTATTTTCTGGCTTTATTTTTATGCTAACAAATTTGTTCTCTGAAAAGTGTCCACAAAGCCAAGTCTCTGATTAACACCTTTGTAAGGATGGTTTTTCACCTATTACTAAATTAAACTTGCTTCATTGGAAAGGCAGCAAGATGCATCCTCATTTCAATGTCTACTGAAATAATACAGGTTGACACCAGGAAACATTAACGCCACTGCATCCTTGCTGCTTTCTCATGTGGAAGTCTGTTTAATGTGAAAACAAGGTGATATCTAATTAGCACACAGGTAAGGAATTAAGAAAATCTTTATTTAAGGGTGAAGATGTTTCTCACAAAATCGTTGCCCCAATGCATCATTGAAATTCAAGCTGGAAAGATGATTTTAATATATCACTTGTACATTTTGTATTGCTCTTCTGGTGACAATGTAGTTTGTTTTTGTCAATTACCATTTTAATAATAGTGTAAAGAAAATTAAGTGGATTTTTGAAAGAAAACAATACTGTCAATATACTATTAAAACAAATTAAAATGGTAAAAGTTATTGTACTTTAAGTAAAAATAAAAGAGCCAAAATATCAATCCCAGTTTTGGATTACTTTAATTAACAAACAAAAAAATGCATATAGCAGAGGATAGTTTCAATCTGCCTACCTCTGGGTTATGGGCCCAGCATGCTTCCATTGCTGTACTCTGCTGCACATGTAAGTGCAAGAGATCCTGAAGCACTCACTCATCATGGGAAAGTACCAATGTGTTTCTTCGTTGGTTGATAGAAGAAACATCTTACAAAAACTCTCCAGATTATTGACTTTATTAAGTTTTTCTAGGAAACGTTTTAGATGAATGCTTATTAGCCTTTGTCAGTATGTACTTTTGCAAAGTGTCTCTGTGGCACAATCAGTTAGTGTGTACGGCTTTTAACCAAAAGGTTGGTGGTTCAATCCCACCCAGGGACGTAATTGACCTTGTCATCAGATTTTGGTGATATTTAAGTAGACAAGTCAAAATTTCAAACCCCCTCTTATTGTGTAGGGTACCTGGCCTTCTCTGATGTAATCAGAGTTAGATTTGATTCAGTGATTTTATAAAAACATCTAGGAAGCACAATTTAGCAGTGGGTTGCAGAGAAAAAGAAATATGCTTGCAAAAAAATCAAATTGCTTGATTTAACAGCTCTTAATTTTCTTGCTTAATTTTTATGCTAACAAATTTGTTCTCTGAAAAGTGTCCACAAAGCCAAGTCTCTGATTAACACCTTTGTAGGGATGGTTTTTCACCTATTACTAAATTAAACTTGCTTCATTGGAAAGGCAGCAAGATGCATCCTCATTTCAATGTCTACTGAAATAATACAGGTTGACACCAGGAAACATTAACGCCACTGCATCCTTGCTGCTTTCTCATGTGGAAGTCTGTTTAATGTGAAAACAAGGTGATATCTAATTAGCACACAGGTAAGGAATTACGAAAATCTTTATTTAAGGGTGAAGATGTTTCTCACAAAATTGTTGCCCCAATGCATCATTGAAATTCAAGCTGGAAAGATGATTTTAATATATCACTTGTACATTTTGTATTGCTCTTCTGGTGACAATGTAGTTTTTTTTGTCAATTACCATTTTAATAACAGGGTAAAGAAAATTAAGTGGATTTTTGAAAGAAAACTATACTGTCAATATACTATTAAAACAAATTAAAATGGTAAAAGTTATTGTACTTTAAGTAAAAATAAAAGAGCAAAAATATCAATCCCAGTTTTGATTACTTAAATTAACAAAAAAAATGCATATAGCAAAGGATAGTTTCAATCTGCCTACCTCTGGGTTATGGGTCCAGCATGCTTCCATTGCAGTACTCTGCTGCACATGTAAGTGCAAGAGATCCTGAAGCACTCACTCATCATGGGAAAGTACCAATGTGTTTATTCGTTGGTTGATGGAAGAAACATCTTACAAAAACTCTCCAGATTATTGATTTTTTTATGTTTTTCTAGGAAACGTTCTAGATGTATGCTTATTAACCTTTGTCAGTAAGCACTTTTTGCAAAGTGTCTCTGTGGCGCAATCGGTTAGTGTGTTCGGCTATTAACCGAAAGGTTGGTGGTTCAATCCCACCCAGGGACGTAATTAAACTTGTGATCAGATTTTGGTGATATTTAAGTAGACAAGTCAAAATTTCAAACCCCCTCTTATGGTGTAGGGTACATGGCCTTCTCTGATGTAATCAGAGTTAGATTTGATTCAGTGATTTTATAAAAAAACAGCTAGGAAGCACAATTTAGCAGTGGGTTGCAGAGAAAAAAAATATGCTGGCAGAAAAATCCAATCGAGTGATTAAACAGCTCTTCATTTTCTGGCTTTATTTTTATGCTAACAAATTTGTTCTCTGAAAAGTGTCCACAAAGCCAAGTCTCTGATTAACACCTTTGTAAGGATGGTTTTTCACCTATTACTAAATTAAACTTGCTTAATTGGAAAGGCAGCAAGATGCATCCTCATTTCAATGTCTACTGAAATAATACAAGTTGACACCAGGAAACATTAACGCCACTGCATCCTTGCTGCTTTCTCATGTGGAAGTCTGTTTAATATGAAAACAAGGTGATATCTAATTAGCACACAGGTAAGGAATTAAGAAAATCTTTATTTAAGGGTGAAGATGTTTCTCACAAAATCGTTGCCCCAATGCATCATTGAAATTCAAGCTGGAAATATGATTTTAATATATCACTTGTACATTTTGTATTGCTCTTCTGGTGACAATGTAGTTTGTTTTTGTCAATTACCATTTTAATAATAGGGTAAAGAAAATGAAGTGGATTTTTGAAAGAAACCAATACTGTCAATATACTATTAAAACAAATTAAAATGGTAAAAGTTGTTGTACTTTAAGTAAAAATAAAAGAGCCAAAATATCAATCCCAGTTTTGGATTTCTTTAATTAACAAAAAAAATGCATATAGCAGAAGATAGTTTCAATCTGCCTACCTCTGGGTTATGGGCCCAGCATGCTTCCATTGCTGTACTCTGCTGCACATGTAAGTGCAAGAGATCCTGAAGCACTCACTCATCATGGGAAAGTACCAATGTGTTTCTTCGTTGGTTGATGGAAGAAACATCTTACAAAAACTCTCCAGATTATTGACTTTTTAAAGTTTTTCTAGGAAACGTTTTAGATGAATGCTTATTAGCCTTTGTCAGTATATACTTTTACAAAGTGTCTCTGTGGCGCAATCAGTTAGTATGTACGGCTATTAACCAAAAGGTTGGTGGTTCAATCCCACCCAGGTACCTAATTGACCTTGTTATCAGATTTTGGTGATCTTTAAGTAGACAAGTCAAAATTTCAAACCCCCTGTTATGGTGTAGGGTACCTGGCCTTCTCTGATGTAATCAGAGTTAGATTTGATTCAGTGATTTTATAGAAACAGCTAGGAAGCACAATTTAGCAGTGGTTTGCAGAGAAAAAAAATATGCAGGCAGAAAAATCCAATTGAGTGATTAAACAGCTCTTTATTTTCTGGCTTTATTTTTATGCTAACAAATTTGTTCTCTGAAAAGTGTCCACAAAGCCAAGTCTCTGATTAACACCTTTGTAAGGATGGTTTTTCACCTATTACTAAATTAAACTTGCTTCATTGGAAAGGCAGCAAGATGCATCCTCATTTCAATGTCTACTGAAATAATACAGGTTGACACCAGGAAACATTAACGCCACTGCATCCTTGCTGCTTTCTCATGTGGAAGTCTGTTTAATGTGAAAACAAGGTGATATCTAATTAGCACACAGGTAAGGAATTAAGAAAATCTTTAATAAAAGGGTGAAGATGTTTCTCACAAAATCGTTGCCCCAATGCATCATTGAAATTCAAGCTGGAAAGATGATTTTAATATATCACTTGTACATTTTGTATTGCTCTTCTGGTGACAATGTAGTTTGTTTTTGTCAATTACCATTTTAATAATAGGGTAAAGAAAATTAAGTGGATTTTTGAAAGAAAACAATACTGTCAATATACTATTAAAACAAATTAAAATGGTAAAAGTTATTGTACTTTAAGTAAAAATAAAAGAGCCAAAATATCAATCCCAGTTTTGGATTACTTTAATTAACAAACAAAAAAATGCATATAGCAGAGGATAGTTTCAATCTGCCTACCTCTGGGTTATAGGCCCAGCATGCTTCCATTGCTGTACTCTGCTGCACATGTAAGTGCAAGAGATCCTGAAGCACTCACTCATCATGGGAAAGTACCAATGTGTTTCTTCGTTGGTTGATAGAAGAAACATCTTACAAAAACTCTCCAGATTATTGACTTTTTTAAGTTTTTCTAGGAATCGTTTTAGATGAATGCTTATTAGCAATTGTCAGTATGGACTTTTGCAAAGTGTCTCTGTGGCGCAATCAGTTAGTGTGTACGGCTATTAACCAAAAGGTTGGTGGTTCAATCCCACCCAGGGACGTAATTGACCTTGTTATCAGATTTTGGTGATCTTTAAGTAGACAAGTCAAATTTCATACCCCCTGTTATGGTGTAGGGTACCTGGCCTTCTCTGATGTAATCAGAGTTAGATTTGATTCAGTGATTTTATAAAAACATCTAGGAAGCACAATTTAGCAGTGGGTTGCAGAGAAAAAGAAATATGCTGGCAAAAAAATCAAATTGCGTGATTAAACAGCTCTTCATTTTCTGGCTTTATTTTTATGCTAACAAATTTGTTCTCTGAAAAGTGTCCACAAAGCCAAGTCTCTGATTAACACCTTTGTAGGGATGGTTTTTCACCTATTACTAAATTAAACTTGCTTCATTGGAAAGGCAGCAAGATGTATCCTCATTTCAATGTCTACTGAAATAATACAGGTTGACACCAGGAAACATTAACGCCACTGCATCCTTGCTGCTTTCTCATGTGGAAGTCTGTTTAATGTGAAAACAAGGTGATATCTAATTAGCACACAGGTAAGGAATTAAGAAAATCTTTATTTAAGGGTGAAGATGTTTCTCACAAAATTGTTGACCCAATGCATCATTGAAATTCAAGCTGGAAAGATGATTTTAATATATCACTTGTACATTTTGTATTGCTCTTCTGGTGACAATGTAGTTTGTTTTTGTCAATTACCATTTTAATAATAGGGTACAGAAAATGAAGTGGATTTTTGAAAGAAAACAATACTGTCGATATTCTATTAAAACAAATTAAAATGGTAAAAGTTATTGTACTTTAAGTAAAAATAAAAGAGACAAAATATCAATCCCAGTTTTGGATTACTTTAATTAACAAAAAAAAATGCATATAGCAGAGGATAGTTTCAATCTGCCTACCTCTGGGTTATGGGCCCAGCATGCTTCCATTGCAGTACTCTGCTGCACATGTAAGTGCAAGAGATCCTGAAGCACTCACTCATCATGGGAAAGTACCAATGTGTTTCTTCGTTGGTTGATGGAAGAAACATCTTACAAAAACTCTCCAGATTATTGACTTTTTAAAGTTTTTCTAGGAAACGTTTTAGATGAATGCTTATTAGCCTTTGTCAGTATGAACTTTTGCAAAGTGTCTCTGTGGCGCAATCAGTTAGTATGTACGGCTATTAACCATAAGGTTGGTGGTTCAATCCCACCCAGGGACCTAATTGACCTTGTTATCAGATTTTGGTGATCTTTAAGTAGACAAGTCAAAATTTCAAACCCCCTGTTATGGTGTAGGGTACCTGGCCTTCTCTGATGTAATCAGAGTTAGATTTGATTCAGTGATTTTATAAAAACAGCTAGGAAGCACAATTTAGCAGTGGGTTGCAGAGAAAAAAAATATGCTGGCAGAAAAATCCAATTGAGTGATTAAACAGCTCTTCATTTTCTGGCTTTATTTTTATGCTAACAAATTTGTTCTCTGAAAAGTGTCCACAAAGCCAAGTCTCTGATTAACACCTTTGTAAGGATGGTTTTTCACCTATTACTAAATTAAACTTGCTTCATTGGAAAGGCAGCAAGATGCATCCTCATTTCAATGGTAAGTCAACCTTCTTGCCCTATGTTCCCTGTCAACGGATGAAGACGCATCATTATCTACCGCAGTCATTTTGGCCCAATAGATATGCAAGAAGTTTAGATTCCCCTTTCTTTGCAGGTAGAGGAAGGAAAAGGAAGAGGTCTGTAGCCTCTTCAAGATTGCAGGACCAGAGATTGTCCTCTGCTTCTGCCAAATCCACTGCATGACACTGGGGCTTTCTTGCAGGAGCCCACACCAGTGGGGGCACGTCTAAAACTCTTCAGTCAGTTCTGGATTCATTCGGACCTGGACTCGTGGGTTTTACAAATAGTGTCCCAAGGGTACAAACTGGGGTTTCAAGACGTTCCCCCTCACCGATTGTTCAAATTGGCCTTAGTCAGCAGGGAGAAGGTTTTTATTCAAGCCTCTTCGTGGTCCCGAAGCCGGACGGCTCAGTCAGACCAATCTTAAATCTGAAATCCCTCAATTTCTTCCTAAAGAAATTCAATTTCAAGATGGAATTTTCTCAGGGCAGTGATCTCCAGTCCGGAGGACGGAGATTTCATGGTTTTGGTAGACATAAAGGATGCCTACTTACATGTTCCCATTTAGCCACTGCCTCAAGCTACCTAAGGTTTGCAATTCAGGATTGTCATGACCAATTTCAGACATTGCCGTTTGGTCTGTCCACGGCTCCGAGGATTTTCACCAGGGTGATGGTGGAAATTATGGTTCTCCTTCGCAAGCAAGGAGTCACAATTATCCCGTACTTGGATGATCTCCTGATAAAGGCGAGATCCAGGGACCAGTTGGTGCAAAACATTGCACTCTCCCTGACAGTTCTTCAACAACATGGTTGGCTCCTAAACTTGCCAAAATCGCAGTTGGTCCCAATGACGCGGTTGTTGTTTTTGGGAGTCATACTGTTAGGCGCCGGGGTCCGCTTGATGGTCTGCGCGGCCCGGCGCCTAGCAACTAGAGACGCCGTGCACGTACAGCCGCCGGCTCCCTAGCAACGCTAGACGCCGGGTGCGCTGAGCCGCACGGACCCTAGCAACGGGGACGCCACTGGCGGACCGCGTTCCCCGTTGCTAGGCTTTAGGAAATTAAGATATTCACCTGCTCTCTGGCCGTGCAGCAAGGCAGCTGCACGGCATTTATTCTAATCAGCCTTTAGCAGCTGATTGGAGGACTCCTTGTTAAATACACTCCCAGGGCTTCTCACAGACGCCGGTAATAGCTTCCTGCATGCTGCCTTTGTTTGCTGAGAGTCTGTTTCCAGTCCTGCTGTATCCGGTCATTCCAGTCCGCAGAAGTCCGGTATTCGGGAGTTGTCATCTCATCCCAAGAGGTCGTTTGGTTCCCTGGAGTCCTGACTGATCACCGTTTTATATCCAGTGGTGTTCGTGAGTTGCGGCTCTGCCGTGTGTTGCGGCTCAGCCGCTTTACCTTTTATATTTTGTGTTTGGAGCATTTGCGGAGGGTTCCGCTTCCACAAGTCCTCTCTGGTACTTGGCGGTGCCGGGTAGGAGAATTGGACAAGTGGATATTTTGGTTGTCCTTTTTCCTGGCGGTTTCTCCGCACATATTATAGTTTTGAGTTTGCTTAGCCCCTGGCCTGGTTGTTTAGTTAGAGGGCCTCTTGTTATCACCCTGTCTCAGGTTTCCCTTTGTCTCTCATTAAGACCGGGGGGCATCGAAGTTGGGCAGACATAATCCGCCCTTCAAACGCGGCTGCCAAGGGCTCAAGAAACCATAGTCTCGCAGGGGATTTCTGACAACATGGGTGAGACAACAGAGTTAGGGCGCCAGGGGCTATTTTCCTGTCCTGCTCCCTTCCCCAGCATTCCGTTCCAGTGCTCCAGTCCTTGCCATAAGATCTTCTCTGACCAGAGTGCTGGAATCATAACATTATTACCGGCCATACCAAAACTTAAAATTAAACGGGGTTTAATTTTTTCTCATTCAGTTTTGTGAGAGTTTATCGGCCTCATGAATCCAACAGGTTTAGGGCCAAATCCTGGTCAGCTCTTAGTCAGCCAGATTCAAGAACTTACTCAGATGGTTCAGGATCTTTTTCTTCGGGTGAAGTCGCAGGAAGATCTTTTGCGAGCTTCCCCAAGGGTAGTCCCTGAACCAAAGATGCATTTGCCTGACCGTTTTTCTGGTGATAGAAAAGAGTTTTTTAATTTTAAAGAATCCTGTAAACTTTATTTTCGTTTAAGACCGACTTCCTCGGGTACTGAATCTCAGCGGGTCGGGTTTATTATTTCTTTGCTCCAGGGGGATCCTCAGACCTGGGCATTTGGTTTAAGAGCAGAGGATCCGGCATTGTTGTCAATTGACGCTTTTTTTGAGTCTTTAGGGCTCTTGTATGATGACCCTGATAGAGAGGCGTCCGCTGAAAGTCAGTTGCGCGCTCTCAGACAGGGTAGAAATCCTGCAGAGGTTTATTGTACGGAGTTTCGCCGTTGGTCGAACGACTGTGGCTGGAATGACCCAGCCCTGCGCAGTCAGTTTCGCCTCGGCTTATCAGAGTCTATAAAAGACAGTCTCCTTCAGTACCCCGCTCCTGAGACTCTCGATAAACTCATGGAGCTTTCTATTAAGATTGATCGTCGTCTCAGAGAGCGGAGGGCTGAAAAAGGAGCACCTGTAAGGTCAAGTCCGTGTGTATATTCCATTCCTGAAGACGTAGAGGAGACCATGCAGATGGGTCTCTCCCGGCTGTCTCCTGAAGAAAGAGCCAGAAGGCAAAATTCTGGTCTTTGTCTGTACTGTGGGGGTAAGGGACATTTTGCTCGTAATTGTCCAAACAAGTCGGGAAACGCTTTGACCAGGTGAATTGTGAGGGGGTTCACCTAGGTCTGCAGCTTATCTCCTCGAATAACTCCCTTTTAGTCCCAGTTAAAGTTTCCTTTGGCAGCCTCAGTTCTTTGGTGTCGGCTTTTGTTGACAGTGGAGCTGCAGGAAACTTTATGGATTTAACTTGGGCTAAGGCCTTAGGCATTCCTCAGTTACCTTTGGGTAGGTGTGTCACCATGCATGGCTTAGATGGGAGTCCGCTGTCTAATGGGATTATTTCTCTCCGTACACCCCCTGTACTACTTACAGTAGGAGCTCTACATTCCGAGAAAATCGAGTTCTTTCTTACACATTGCCCAGCAGTTCCAGTTGTTCTGGGTCACCCTTGGCTGGCCTTTCATAATCCCACCATTGATTGGCGGTCGGGGGAGATTTCACATTGGGGTACTTTTTGTGATAAGGAATGTATCACGTTTCCAGTCAGAGTAGCAGCTATCATTCCAGAACTCATTCCGGTGGAATACCAGGAGTTTGCTGATGTTTTCTCCAAAGGCAATGCGGACATTCTGCCTCCCCATCGGCCTTATGATTGTGCTATTGAGTTAATTTCTGGTGCCGCATTGCCAAAGGGAAGATTATATGCATTATCCGGGCCAGAAACTGCGGCTATGAATGATTATGTAAAGGAGAGCCTTGAGAAAGGATTTATTAGACCATCAAAATCTCCTTTAAGTGCAGGCTTCTTCTTTGTGGAGAAAAAGGATGGCTCGCTTAGACCTTGCATTGATTTTAGAGCCCTGAATAAGATCTCAGTTAAAAACACCTATCCTTTGCCGTTGATTTCTGTACTCTTTGATCAGTTACGTTCTGCTGTGATTTTTTCTAAAATTGACCTTAGAGGAGCGTACAACCTCATCCGAATTAAATCTGGAGATGAGTGGAAAACGGCCTTCAGTACTCAGTCGGGTCACTACGAATACCTGGTGATGCCGTTCGGCCTGTCCAATGCTCCGGCAGTTTTTCAAGACCTCATTAACGATGTGCTCCGTGACTTCCTAGGGAAATTCGTGGTCGTTTACTTAGACGACATCCTGATTTTTTCTAAATCAATGGAACAACATGTTACCCAGGTGCGTCTGGTTCTTCAAAATTTATGTGAGAATCATTTATATGCCAAGCTGGAGAAGTGTGAGTTTCATGTCACGGAAGTATCTTTTTTAGGGTACATAATTTTCCATGGAACCAAAGAAACTCCAGGCCATCCTTAGTTGGGCGCAACCCACCAATTTAAAAGCAATTAAGCGTTTTTTAGGGTTTGCGAATTATTATAGAAGGTTCATTCATTCTTTTTCTGACCTGGTTGCTCCCATTGTAGCTCTGACAAAGAAAGGAGCGGATCCTACCAACTGGTCGCGTGAAGCTGAGTTGTCCTTTCGGGCCTTGAAACAAGCCTTTGTCTCGGCTCCAGTCCTCAGACATCCTAATCCGGAATTGCCCTTTGTGGTGGAGGTTGATGCCTCGGAGGTTGGAGTGGGGGCTATCCTTTCTCAAAAGGATCCGGAGTCTCTGGAGTTACATCCTTGTGCCTTTATGTCCAGGAAATTCTCCTCCGCTGAATCCAACTATGACGTTGGTAATCGGGAGTTACTGGCGGTAAAATGGGCTTTCGAGGAGTGGAGGCATTGGCTGGAGGGAGCAAAACATACTATTTCGGTATTGACTGACCATAAGAACCTGCAATAGATTGAATCGGCTAAGCGGCTTAATGCCCGGCAGGCACGTTGGGCATTATTTTTTTTACGCGTTTCAAATTTATAATCACTTTCAGGCCTGGTTCCAAGAATACTAAGGCTGATGCCCTGTCACATAGCTTTCTTCCGGTTCACAATAACAATCCTGTTACCCCCATACTTCCATCTTCGGTCATCTGGGCGGTCCTCACACAAGATTTATTTACCCAGTTAAAACAGCTTCAACACCAAGCTCCTAGAATTACTCCTGCTGGTCGTCTTTACGTCCCTGAGTTTTTGAGAGTTACTGTTTTAACGGAATTCCATGATAACAAAGTTTCAGGGCATCCAGGAGTCTCTAAGACATTGGAGTTAGTCTCTCGCTCAGTATGGTGGCCTGGTCTTTCTAAAGACGTCAAGGAATTTGTTTATTCATGTCAGGTTTGTGCACAGCATAAGGTTCCCCGTTCCTTGCCCATCGGGCAACTTATGCCCTTAAATGTTCCTCTCAGGCCATGGTCTCATATTTCCATGGATTTTGTGGTTGACCTTCCCCTTTCAGCCGGATTCCGAGTCATATGGGTGGTAGTGGACCGTTTTAGTAAAATGGCTCATTTTATTGCTCTTCCCCGATTGCCTTCTGCCCAAGGGTTGGCAGTTTTGTTTCTCCGCCATGTATTCAGGCTTCATGGGTTGCCTACTGATATTGTTTCTGATCGGGGTCCACAATTCATCGCACAATTCTGGAAATGTTTTTGTGCCTCATTGAAGATGAAATTGTCGTTAACATCCGGTTACCACCCACAATCCAACGGGCAAACCGAACGAGTTAACCAATCATTGAAACAATATTTGCGCTTGTATTCAGCCAAACTCCAGAATGATTGGTCCGAGTTTCTTCCGTTGGCTGAATTTGCTTACAATAATTCTTGTCATTCCTCCACTAAAGAGTCTCCATTCTTTTCAGTTTTTGGTTTTCACCCCAGAGCTAATTCTTTTTTTCATCATTCCTCAGTCTCCTCGCTTACCTTAACCTCCCATCTCAGAGCCATTTGGAAAAAGGTGCACCTTGCTCTCAGAAAAGCGGCCTTTCGAGAGAAGAAATTTTCTGACAGGCTCCGACGTCCTTGCACTTTTAAGGTGGGAGATAGGGTGTGGTTGTCGACTCGCAACATCAGGCTTCGACAATCCTCAGCTAGACTGGGACCCAAATTTATTTGGCCATTTCTTATTATTAAAAGAGTCAACCCAGTTGCCTTTCGGTTACGTTTACCAAGATCTCTCAGGATTGGAAATACGTTTCATTGTTCCCTGTTGAAACAATACGTTTCTTCCAGTAGATTTCCTCGGAAGATCTCTCAGGGTAGATCTCCAGTGGATGTACAGGGACAACAGGAGTTCTTGGTAGAGAAGGTTCTCGATTCCAAATTGTCCCGGGATCGGCTGTATTTTCTGGTTCACTGGAAAGGCTATGGTCCGGAGGAAAGGTCTTGGGTCCTGGATAAGGATCTTCATGCCCCGAGGCTCAAGAGGGCATTTTTTCGGGAATTTCCTCAGAAACCTGGCTTTAGGGGTTCCTTGACCCCTCCTCAAGGGGGGGGTACTGTTAGGCGCCGGGGTCCGCTTGATGGTCTGCGCGGCCCGGCGCCTAGCAACTAGAGATGCCGTGCACGTACAGCCGCCGGCTCCCTAGCAACGCTAGACGCCGGGCGCGCTGAGCCGCACGGACCCTAGCAACGGGGACGCCACTGGTGGACCGCGTTCCCCGTTGCTAGGTTTTAGGAAATTAAGATATTCACCTGCTCTCTGGCCGTGCAGCAAGGCAGCTGCACAGCATTTATTCTAATCAGCCTTTAGCAGCTGATTGGAGGACTCCTTGTTAAATACACTCCCAGGGCTTCTCACAGATGCCGGTAATAGCTTCCTGCATGCTGCCTTTGTTTGCTGAGAGTCTGTTTCCAGTCCTGCTGTATCCGGTCATTCCAGTCCGCAGAAGTCCGGTATTCGGGAGTTGTCATCTCATCCCAAGAGGTCGTTTGGTTCCCTGGAGTCCTGACTGATCACCGTTTTATATCCAGTGGTGTTCGTGAGTTGCGGCTCTGCCGTGTGTTGCGGCTCAGCCGCTTTACCTTTTATATTTTGTGTTTGGAGCATTTGCGGAGGGTTCCGCTTCCACAAGTCCTCTCTGGTACTCGGCGGTGCCGGGTAGGAGAATTGGACAAGTGGATATTTTGGTTGTCCTTTTTCCTGGCGGTTTCTCCGCACATATTATAGTTTTGAGTTTGCTTAGCCCCTGGCCTGGTTGTTTAGTTAGAGGGCCTCTTGTTATCACCCTGTCTCGGGTTTCCCTTTGTCTCTCATTAAGACCGGGGGGCATCGAAGTTGGGCAGACATAATCCGCCCTTCAAACGCGGCTGCCAAGGGCTCAAGAAACCATAGTCTCGCAGGGGATTTCTGACAACACGGGTGAGACAACAGAGTTAGGGCGCCAGGGGCTATTTTCCTGTCCTGCTCCCTTCCCCAGCATTCCGTTCCAGTGCACCGGTCCTTGCCATAAGATCTTCTCTGACCAGAGTGCTGGAATCATAACACATACTGGACAC
This sequence comes from Pseudophryne corroboree, assembly GCF_028390025.1. Taxonomy (NCBI): domain Eukaryota; kingdom Metazoa; phylum Chordata; class Amphibia; order Anura; family Myobatrachidae; genus Pseudophryne; species Pseudophryne corroboree. The sequence continues at coordinate 20,924 of NW_026969023.1, forward strand.
AGAAGAGGTTTTCTTCCAGTGGAAAGGCTATGGAGATCCAGAGTCTGGTCAAACAAATTCTGAAACCAGCAAGAGTGTTAATCCATCAATGCATTCAGTTGCTGGGGAAGATGGTTGTGGCCTACGAGGCCATTCAGTTTGGCAGGTTCCATGCCAGAGTGTTCCAGTGGGACCTGTTGGACAATTGGTCCGGATCCCACCTACACATGCACCGGAGGATAATCCTGTCTTCCAAGACCAGAATCTCACTCCATTGGTGGCTGCACAGTTCTCACCTCCTAGAGGGGCGATGGTTCGGGATCCAGGACTGGATCCTAGGGACCACAGATGCAACCCTCCGAGGCTGGGGAGCAGTCACACAGGGGGAAAACGTCCAAGGAAGATGGTCAAGTCAGGAAAGTTGTCTCCACATAAATGTTCTGGAGTTAAGGGCCATTTAATAACTGCAGACACAGTACACACTGGGACGAGTGCCCAGCATCCTCAACAGACTAAGAGAAAAGGATTTACCGGTAGGTATTAAAATCCTAGTTTCTCTAACGTCCTAGAGGATGCTGGGGACTCCGTAAGGACCATGGGGATAGTCGGGCTCCACAGAGTTCATGATCTTCACTGAGGTAGCGCACAGCACTGCAGCTGTGCGCCATTGCTCCCATACACCTCACATACTCCGGTCACTGTAAGGGTGCAGGGCGCAGGGGGGGCGCCCTGGGCAGCAATATAAACCTCTTTTTAGCAAAAATATAACATATATACAGCTGGGCACTGTATATATGTATAAGCCCCCACCAATTTTACAGTTTAAGCGGGACAGAAGCCCGCCGCCGAGGGGGCGGGGCTTCTCCCTCAGCACTCACCAGCGCCATTTTTTCTCCACAGCACCGCTGAGAGGAAGCTCCCCGGACTCTCCGCTGCTTATACCACGGTAGAGAAGAGGGTTGAAAAGAGAGGGGGGCACATAATTCGGCGCAAATTACATACAGCAGCGCTACTGGACAAACATTAAGTTACTGTGTTATTCCTGGGTTATATAGCGCTGGGGAGTGTGCTGGCATACTCTCTCTCTGTCTCTCCAAAGGGCCTTGTGGGGAAACTGTCTTCAGAAAAAGTATTCCCTGTGTGTGTGGTGTGTCGGTACACGTGTGTCGACATGTCTGAGGAAGAAGGCTATATTAGAGAGGAGCGGGAGCAAATGAATGTGGTGTCTCCGCTGACACCTGATTGGATGGATATGTGGAATGTTTTAAATGCTAGTGTAAACTCATTGTACAAAAGATTAGACAAGGCTGAAGCTTTGGGACAGTCAGGGACTCAACCCATGCCTGATCCTATGTTGCAGGGACTGTCAGGGTCTCATAAGCGCCCACTATCCCAGATTGTTGACACAGATACCGACACGGATTCTGACTCCAGTGTCGATTACGATGATGCAAAGTTACAGCCAAAATTGGCAAAATCCATTCGATATATGATTATGGCAATAAAAGATGTTTTGCACATCACAGAGGAACCCCCTGTCCCTGACAAGAGGGTACATATGTACAAGGGAAAGTAACCTTTGAGGGGGTCACACGAGCTGAACGAGTTATGTGAAAAAGCTTGGGAATCTCCAGATAAAAGACTGCAGATTTCCAAAAGGATTCTTATGGCGTATCCTTTTCCATCAACGGATAGGTTACGATGGAAATCCTCCCGTAGGATGGACAAAGCATTAACACGCACAGCTACAGTTGGAAAATCAAATTTTTTACCTTATGTTCCCTCACAGCATAAGAAAGCTCCGCATTATCAAATGCAGTCCTTTCGGTCACAAAGAAACAAGAAAGTGCGAGGTGCGTCCTTTCTTGCCAGAGGTAGGGGCAGAGGAATAAAGCTGCACAACACAGCTAGTTCCCAGGAACAGAAGTCCTCCCCGGCCTCTACAAAATCTACCTCATGACGCTGGGGCTCCACTGGCAGAGTCCGGCCCATGTGATGTCATGCAGCTGCTCTGACCACGCCTCCTGTTTCTCCGTTGCCGACCCCATTTTGAAACCGTGCCCCCGCACCGCTCCATCTCCGACTTGGAAATGGAGTGTTGTTGACCCCCCTCCCCCCCCCCTTCACCGATTCACAGGCAGAGGTGATCGCATTATCTGCGGGGTGCCGCAGAAAATGCAGGCGGATGCGTATGCTCTTAGCAGTTTTTGCAGTTGGATTGCGATCCAACCTGAATCAGGCCCCATTACCTATCACAATGCACTGCGGGTAGTACAAAATGGGGTTAATATAGGAGAAAAAACCCCAGAGCTGTGCTCCTTAACTGTCCCTGGTGGCTAGTGGAGCGGCTGCCCAGTAATCAGTGTCCACGCCAGTGCGCACACGGCCCGCCCCCATCAGCGGCCTCGTGATCCCGGAGGGCGGTGTGTGTGTGACTGACCTTAGGAAGAAACCGGAGCCTCCGCTGCAGTGACCCAGCAACCGGGGCACGGGAGTATACTGCGCCACTGGGAGTGATGGAGCTGCAGTAAAGAGGTCTATTAGACCTAGCCTGCTGCAGCCCTTGTAGATTCTTATAAAAAAAGTTCTTCTTTTCTTGCCAAAATTAATAGCTAAGAATAGGCTGCCTGAGGAAGCCCCCTGTTAAGTGGCCTGCTACTGAAGGCACCAACTACAAACTGAGCTCCCTGTTCATGGAAGCGAGGTTATAGAGGAGGGGGCGCTGAGCATCTTGGGAACAGTCAAAAGCTTTGAGCCTGTTGGTGCCTCAGATCAAGATCCTACTCTGGTGTACATATACAATGTGAATCCTTGTGGAGTCCAGTGTACCCCACAGAAGAAATGAATGCGTCACACCCATTGGCAGCAACATTAGAATAGCTGCTGATGGGCACAATTGAGAAAGGAAGGGGGGAAAACATTTGAATCCAGCACATATATGTAATTTGAATATGTAATTTGTACCTTCCTACTTTAAAATGTAATGGATGAACCTCACCCTGTGAGAACTATCTTCATGATCAAGAGATCTCATATGCAAGATAAGTATGTGTTGGGATAGGGCTGTGGAGGGCGGCTGCTCGGGCACACCCCTGTCAAGTTAAGGAGATTCAACTGAGGAAGCACAAGGGAACTCTCATCTGGGAACAACAACTGCAGGGAGAACACATTTTCAGACGAATGTGGGAGGGCAGAAGGCTGCCTAATACTGAAGCACCCCCAAACAACAAACCAAATGCAACAACTACTGCAAGCATTCCTGGGGGAAGGCCTGCAGCAGATGGATTTGCATATAGTGATGTCATCCAAGCAGTGGGCATAGTTGGCTGCAACCCTCGTCTGCATATGAAAAGAGAAAAGGGTCACGCAGGGCATGGCGGCCTTTGTGGGGTTGCGCTTGGATGACCCCTAAATCGCTTTATACACCCCCACCCCCCATCAGTGTGGGCTCATGTTGGCCATGCCCCAGCCCCTGAAGCATTCAAGCTGATTTCTTGCAGCAGCTGGACCCAGAAACAGCTCCAGAGTTGCTCTAAAAGACAAGTAAAAGGGTATGAGCCCTGCAGCACCACCTGTAGTTTGCATACACACATATATAGGACAGCATCTCTTATATGCCCCAGGGTCAATAAAATAGTATCCTTATCTAGGGTATCCATCCCCACAGATAAGGTATCCGTCCATGCCGCTACAGCACTACACACCCAGGCCGACGCAATTGCCGGTCTGAGTAAGGTACCTGAATGTGTATAAATGGACTTCAGGGTAATCTCCTGTTTGCGGTCAGCAGACTCTTTGAGGGTAGCCGTATACTGGGACGGGAGGGCTACCTTCTTGGATAAGCGTGTTAATGCTTTGTCCACCCTAGGGGAGGATTCCCATCGTAACCTATCCATTGATGGGAAAGGATACGCCATAAGAATCCTTTTGGAAATCTGCAGTCTTTTATCTGGAGATTCCCAAGCTTTTTCACATAACTCGTTCAGCTCGTGTGACCCCCTCAAAGGTTACCTCAGGCTTTTTCACCTTGTACATATGTACCCTCTTGTCAGGGACAGGGGGTTCCTCTCTGATGTGCAAAACATCTTTTATTGCCATAATCATATATCGAATGGATTTTGCCAATTTTGGCTGTAACTTTGCATCATCGTAATCGACACTGGAGTCAGAGTCCGTGTCTGTATCTGTGTCAACAATCTGGGATAGTGGGCGCTTATGAGACCCTGACAGTCCCTGCAACATAGGATCAGGCATGGGTTGAGACCCTGACTGTCCCAAAGCTTCAGCCTTGTCTAATCTTTTGTGCAATGAGTTTACACTAGCATTTAAAACATTCCACATATCCATCCAATCAGCTGTCGGCGGAGACACCACATTCATTTGCTCCTGCTCCTCTCTAATATAGCCTTCTTCCTCAGACATGTCGACACATGTGTACCGACACACCACACACACAGGGAATGCTTTTTCTGAAGACAGTTTCCCCACAAGGCCCTTTGGAGAGACAGAGAGAGAGTATGCCAGCACACACCCCAGCGCTATATAACCCAGGAATACACAGTAACTTAATGTTTGCCCAGTAGTACTGCAGCATGTAATTTGCGCCAAATTATGTGCCCCCCCCCCCCTCTTTTCAACTCTCTTGTCTACCGTGGTATAAGCAGGGGAGAGTCCGGGGAGCTTCCTCTCAGCGGTGCTGTGAAGAAAAAATGGCGCTGGTGAGTGCTGAGGGAGAAGCCCCGCACCCTCGGCGGCAGGCTTCTGTCCCGCTTAAACTGTAAAATTGGCGGGGGCTCATACATATATACAGTGCCCCGCTGTATATGTGTTATATTTTTGCCAAAAAGAGGTTTATATTGCTGCCCAGGGTGCCCCCCCCCCCCCCCCCTGCGCCCTGCACCCTTACAGTGACCGGAGTGTGTGAGGTGTATGGGAGCAATGGCGCACAGCTGCAGTGCTGTGCGTTACTTCAGTGAAGATCATGAAGTCTTCTGCCGCCTCTGAAGTCTTCTTTTCTTCTCATACTCACCCGGCTTCTATCTTCCGGCTCTGCAAGGGGGACGGAGGCGCGGCTCTGGGACGGACGGCGAGGGTGAGATCCTGCGTACCAATCCCTCTGGAGCTAATGGTGTCCAGTAGCCTAAGAAGCAGGACCTTGCAACTCAGAGAGTAGGGCTGCTTCTCTCCCCTCAGTCCCTCGATGAGGGAGTCTGTTGCCAGCAGTGCTCCCTGAAAATTAAAAACCTAACAAAATACTTTCTGTCAGAAAGCTCAGGAGAGCTCCTGAAAAGCACCCAGTCTCCACTGGGCACAGTATCAAACTGAGGTCTGGAGGAGGGGCATAGAGGGAGGAGCCAGTGCACACCCAGAACTAAAGTCTTTCTTAAAGTACCCATGTCTCCTGCGGAGCCTATCTATCCCCATGGTCCTTACGGAGTCCCCAGCATCCTCTAGGACGTTAGAGAAAATAGGATTTTAATACCTACCGGTAAATCCTTTTCTCTTAGTCCGTAGAGGATGCTGGGCACCCGTCCCAGTGCGTACTGTGTCTGCAGTTATTAAATGGCCCTTAACTCCAGAACATTTATGTGGAGAAAACTTTCCTGACTTGACCATCTTCCTTGGATGTTTTCCCCCTGTGTGACTGCTCCCCAGCCTCGGAGGGTTGCATCCATGGTCCCTAGGATCCAGTCCTGGATCCCGAACCATCGCCCCTCTAGGAGGTGAGAACTGTGCAGCCACCAATGGAGTAAGATTCTGGTCTTGGAAGACAGGATTATCCTCCGGTGCATGTGTAGGTGGGATCCGGACCACTTGTCCAACAGGTCCCACTGGAACACTCTGGCATGGAACCTGCCAAACTGAATGGCCTCGTAGGCCGCAACCATCTTCCCCAGCAACAGAATGCATTGATGGATTAACACTCTTGCTGGTTTCAGAATTTGTTTGACCAGACTCTGGAACTCCATAGCCTTTCCACTGGAAGAAAGCCTCTTCTGTGTCCAGTATGACTCCCAGAAACAACAACCGCGTCATTGGGACCAACTGCGATTTTGGCAAGTTTAGGAGCCAACCATGTTGTTGAAGAACTGTCAGGGAGAGTAGATGTTTTGCACCAACTGGTCCCTGGATCTCGCCTTTATCAGGAGATCATCCAAGTACGGCATAATTGTGACTCCTTGCTTGCGAAGGAGAACCATCATTTCCACCATCACCCTGGTGAAAATCCTCGGAGCCGTGGACAGACCAAACGGCAACGTCTGAAATTGGTAATGACAATCCAGAATTGCAAACCTTAGGTAGCTTGATGCAGTGGCTAAACGGGAACATGTAATTAGGCTTCCTTATGTCTACCAAAACCATGAAATCTCCTTCCTCCGGACTGGAGATCCCTACCCTGAGAGATTCCATCTTGAAATTGAATTTCTTCAGGTAGAAATTGAGGGATTTCAGATTTAAGATTGGTCTGACTGAGCCGTCCGGCTTCGGGAGCACGAAGAGGCTTGAATAAAAACCTTCTCCCTGCTGACTAAGGCCGATTTGAACAATCGGTGAGGGGGAACGTCTTGAAACCCCAGTTTGTACCCTTGTGACACTATTTGTAAAACCCACGAGTCCAGGTCCAAATTAATCCAGAACTGACTGAAGTGTTTTAGACGTGCCCCCACTGGTGTGGGCTCCTGCAAGAGAGCCCCAGCGTCATGCAGTGGATTTGGCAGAAGCAGAGGACGATCTCTGCTCCTGCGATCTTGAAGAGGCTACAGACCTCTTCCCTCTTCTCCTTCCTCTACCTGCAAAGAAAGGGGAATCTTAACTTCTTGCATATCTATTGGGACAAAATGACTGCGTTAGACAATGATGCGTCTTCATCCGTTGAGAGGGAACATAGGGCAAGAAGGTTGACTTACCTGCGGGAGCTGCCGAGATCAAATTAACTAGGCCGTTGCCAAACAAGGCTTCACCTTCATAGGGAAGAGACTCCCTTTCTTCTTGGAGTCAGCATCAGCATTCCCTTGGTGAATCCACAATGCCCTCCTATCCGAGACTGCCATGAAATTGGCCCGTGAACTCAAGAGTCCTATATCCCTTGCAGTCGTAAGTATGCTGCAGTGTCCTTGATATGATCCAACGTAAGGAGTATCCCATCTCTCCAAGATATCTATATCGGAAGACAAGGTATTCGACCAATTCTTGAATACTACTACTCACCCATGCGCATGTAATGGCAGGTCTAAGTAATGTACCCATGGTTACATAACTAGAAATAATGTAGCTTCCTGCATATGATCCGCTGGATTTGTGACAGGGCCCCGTGCAGAACAGGGGGTGACTCCCACTTTATTCTGTCCGCAGCAGGAAATGAATAAACAATCGGAAACCTTTTGGGGATTTGAAACCATCTTGTCGAGCTGGCCCAGACTTTCTCAAACAGAGATGGAGGAACGTTACATCAGCTTTCATTATATATCTATATATACATACATATAGACCCCTTTGTCAGGAACAGCAGGGTCCTCAGTGATGTTAATATGTCCTTAATATCCACAATCATGTACTGAATGCTCCTTGCCAATATTGGATCTAATCAGGAAATATTATGGTCGACATAGGAATCAGTATCCGAGTCAGTATCAGTGTGTAGTAACATTTTTGCGGGCCTGAGGGAAAAGAAGCATAGCCATGAACATCACATCTATTCTCTACGTCTGTGTCTGGGACACAGATTTATCCAACCTCACTCTGATATTATTGAAACTTTCACCCAGTCAGTTATTGGTGGTGCCAACAGGGCCACCATCATATGTCTGCATTCCTAATATAGTTTCCTCTTGGGAAAAACATTCAGCCACCGACATGTTGACACACATGTACCAAGTACCCACAGACACATCGGCTTATCGGGGATAGACCTACAGTAAATCTGTCAGAGGGACAGAGAGGATTTTTCAGCTCACAACCCAGCGCCAAAAGTACACAGTCTGGGAAATAATAAACTCTATAGTGATAGACTTGTAACGCTCTATAGATGTGCTGGTGAGGTGAGGAAGAAGCCCCGCCGCTGTAATGGCACACTTCTGTCCCGCTCAGAAACAAATAATTAATTACGCTGGCGGGGTAAGGACAGTGCCCAGGCACTAATGTCCACTTTTGCCAGCCTTTTGTGAGGAATTTATGCTGCCCAGGGTGCCCCCCCCCCCCCACCCACATGCCCTGCACCCTGCAGTGCCTGTGTTTGTGTGGAAGCATGGCGCACAGCATTCCGCTCGCTGCATGGTACCTCAGAATGCCGTCACTGGAGAAGAAGTCTTCTGTTCTTCTGCTACTCGCCTGTCTTCTGACTTCTGGCTCTGTAAGGGGGTGATGGCAGGCTACGGGAGTGGGCATCTAGGCGTACCCAGCGATCAGCACCCTCAGGAGCTAATGGTGTCCTGTCAGCCAGAAGCAGAGCCATTGAACTCACTAGAAGTTGGTCATACTTCTCTCCCCTAAGTTCCACGAAGCAGGGAGACTGTTGCCAGCAGCCTCCCTGAAAATAAGAAAAACTAACATAAGTCTTTTTAGAGAAACTCAGTAGAGCTCCCCTGTAGTGCATCCAGTCTCACTGGGCACAATTCTAAAACTGGAGTCTGGAGGAGGGGCATAGAGAGAGGAGACAGTTCACACCCTTTGAAAGTCTTAAAGTGCCCATGTCTCCTGCGGATCCCGTCTATACCCCATGGTTCTTAATGTGATCCCAGCATCCTCTAGGACGTATGAGAAAACAAATAACGCACACACGAGGAGGAGAGAACAAAGGAAGCTATAAGGAGGGGAGGGGAGGGGAGGGGGGGGGGGGGAGGTAATGTAGTAAAGGGATATTGGATAAACTACAACCTTATACATATTCATTAATGTACCAGTAGTTAGAAGTAGAAGAGCTCTAACAGAAACCACAAAGCTTATCTAAAGCCACACCACACTGGATATGCCCAATCTCATTTGATCTTTGAAGCAAAGCAGTATTGGACTTTGTTACTACCAAGCAGTCTCCCATCCATGTATTATCAGATTCTTTAGGTGTTTTTAAACTACCAACACCCTTTTCTTGGTACTGTACATTTAATTTTTACACATATTCTTTTATGTACCAGAAGTTAGAAGTAGAAGAGCTCTAACAGAAACCACGAGCTCATCTACAGCCACAGCACACTGGATTTGCCCAATCTCTCCTGATCATGGAAGCTGAGCAGTGTTGGTCCTGGTTTTAGTACTTGGATGGGAGACCACCAGGAAATACCAGGAGCTGTGTGTATTTTTACAATACCAACACCGTTCTCTTGATGCATTCCATTTTGAAACATTGGGGCAGATCTATTAAGCCTGGTGAACTGATAAAGTGCAAGGTGATAAAGTACCAGCCAGTCAGCTCCTAACTGTCATTTTTCAAACCCAGCCTGTGACATGGCAATTAGGAGCTGATTGGCTGGTACTTTATCACCATGCAAATTATCATTTCACCAGGTTTAATAAATCATCCGCTTATTCATTTATGTACGAGTAGTTAGAAGTAGAAGAACTCTAACAGAAACCACTAAGCTCATCTACAGCCACACCACACTGTATATGCCCAATATCACCTGATCTTAGGCCTGGTTTGTTCTTGGATGTGAGACCACCTGGGAATACCAGGTGCTGTAGGTAGTTTTATACTACCAACACCGTTCTCTTGATGCATTCTATTTTGAAACTTATTCATTGATGTAGAAGTTAGAAACAGCAAAAATCATCTACAGCCGCATCACACTGGATATGTCCAATCCAGTGGCGTAACTAGAAATTTTTCTCCCCCAAGCCAAAAAATTCTTCGGCGCCCCCCCCCCCCCCCCCTTCATGCTCCATAATTGGGAGCAAGAAAGGGATAAATATGCGCGCGCCTAAGGTGCGCGCGTCAAAAAAGGGGCGTGGTTTTGTTGGAGTGGGCGTGGTTTCGCATAAAGGGGCGTGGCATTGCAGGAAAAGACTACCTTATACCCCAGTTTTGCAACCTGCACGCCCATACGTTGGCCACCACAGGAAAGAAAAATAATCCTGATTCATGCCCCTTACATTATTTGTCATTTTTCCTCCTTATAGTAATGCCCAGTATACATTATGCCACATACTGCAATGGCCCTTAGACATTATGCCGCACACAATAATGCACGACACAATATGCACACACTGTAATGCCCCCGACACATTATGCCACACACCGTAATGTCTGTGACACATTATGCCACACACCGTAATGCCTGTGACACATTATGACAGGAATCGCAATGCCCGTTATACATTATGCTACACACTGCAATGCCCCTGATACATTATAGCACATACAATGTCTGTGACACATTATGACACACACCGCAATGTCCGTGATACATTATGCCACACACTGCAATGCCCGATACATTATAGCACATACAATGCCTGTGACACATTATGCCACACACTGCAATGACCTTGAGACATTATACCACAATGCCCGTGATATAGTATACCATACACCGTAATGCCTGTGACACATACCGCAATGCCCTGCCCGTTATACCCTATGCCACACATCGCAATGCCCGTTATGTATTATGCCACACTGCAATGACCCTGAGACATTATACCACATACCACAATGCCCGTGATATAGTATACCACACACCGTAATGCCTGACACATTATGACACACACCGCAATGTCCGTGATACATTATGCCACACACTGCAATGACCCTGAGACATTATACCACTTATCACAATGCCTGCGATATAGTATACCATACACCGTAATGCCTGCGACACATTATGACACACACCGCAATGTCCGTGATACATTATGCCACACACCGTAATGCCCATTACACATTAAGTCCTACAGTAAGGCTTCTAATTACTTTTCAATTACCTGCTCGTTGTCAGGGGTTTCATGCACTGGGTGTCATGCTCGTTGCCAGGGGTTTCATGCTCTTGGTTCCATGCACGGTGCCAGGGGTTTTCATGCTCAGGGTGTCATGCTCGTTGCCAGGGGTTTCATGCACTGGGTGTCATGCTCGTTGCCAGGTGTTTCATGCACTGGGTGTCATGCTCGTTGCCAGATGTTTCATGCACTGGGTGTCATGCTAGTTGCTAGGAGGTAGTCCTTGTTGCTAGGGCTGTGCTCCCAGTGCCACATATGTCCCCAGTGCCAGATATTCCCCCACGGTGCCAGGTACTTACATGCCCCAGTGCCAAATATAGTCGTCCCCCCCATGTGCCAGGTACACATATGCCCCCAGTGCCAGATATTCCCCCCCAGTGCCATATATGCCCCCAGTGCCAGATATTCCCCCCAGTGCCATATATGCCCCCCGTGCCATATATGCCCCCAGTGCCAGATACCCCCCCCCAGTGCCATATATGCCCCCAGTGCCAGATATTCCCCCCCAGTGCCATATATGCCCCAGTGCCAGATATCCCCCCCAGTGCCAGATATGCCCCCAGTGCCAGATATTCCCCCCAGTGCCAGAAATGCCCCAGTGCCAGATATTCCTCCCTCCCCCCCCCCGTGCCATATATGCCCCCAGTGCCAGATATTTACCCCCCCCCCCCGCCGTCGCTTTTTGGAGGGACACGGAGGGCACAGCTCGTCTCTCCTGTGTCCCTCCTGCTGCATCATCTCCAGCGGCCGCGGGTCTAATAGGGGGAAGTGCCGGTTCGTGAGCCAATTAGAGCTCACGGATGGCACTTCCCCCTATTAGACCCGCGGCCGCCGGAGATGATGCAGCAGGAGGGACACAGGGAGGCGCGCTGTGTGCCCTCCGTGTCCCTCCAAAAAGCGGCGGAGGGAAGGAGACTGCAGACTGACATGCGGACGCTCGTCCGCATGTCAGTCTGCTGTAAATCAGTGGCGCCCCCGCAGCCCCTCGCCCCCAAGCCACCGCGAGGACTGCGGGGGCAGTAGTTACGCCACTGGTCCAATCTCATCTGATGATGGAAGCTAAGCAGTGTTGTGCCTGGTTTGTTTTTGGATTTCAAGTCCTGACTTCTGGTTTGGCCACGGCACCTCGGATATTCACCAAGGTCATGGCCGTGATGACGACCCTTCACCATCAGAGAATCAGGATCCTGCCAAATCTGGACGACTTGCTGATCCTGGTGAACTCCCAAGAGGTTCTCCACAGTTATCTGGAACTGGCGGTCCAATTCCTAAAAGTCCACGGGTGGCTCATCAACTGAAAAAAGTCCTCGCTGGTCCCTGCTCGGAACATTGTGCACCTAGGGGCACTGCTGGACACACACAGCCAACAATTGTTTCTGTCTCCAGAGAAAGTCCTGAAAATTCAGGACAGTATCGTCCTCTCTCGCCCAAGAGTGTTGATACACACAGCGATGCAAGTACTAGACCTCATGGTGTCGGCTTTCGATATGGTAGAGTACGCTCAATTTCATTACCGCCCTCTGCAGAGGTTAATCCTCTCCAAGTGGGACGGCCTGCCTCATCGGATGATGTCTCAAATGATCTCCTTGACTCCGGAGGTTCGTCTGACACTGAGCTGGTGGCTACAGGACCAACAGTTGAGCAGGGGCCATCCCTTCTGGATCTCCAACTGTGTCCTCCTGACAATGGATGCCAGTCTTTTGGGCTGGGCCATGGTGTTGGAGCAACACTTTCTCCAGGGTCGGTGGACCAGGGAGGAATCTCTCCTCCTGATATACATTCTGGAATTGCAGGCAGTGTTCAATTAATTGACACTGGCCCTGCCTCTAGTACAGAACAGGCCTGTTCAAGTACAATCTGACAACGCCACCACGGTAGTGTACACAAATCATCAAGGCGGCACTCGAAACTGCATGGCAAAGCTGGAAGTATCAAAAATCCTCCGTTGGGTAGAAAGTCATCTGACAGCAATATCGGCAGTGTTCATTCCCGGAGTCCTCAACTAGGAAGCGGATTTCCTCAGTCGTCAGGACGTTCACGCTGGAGAGTGGAGAGGCCGCAGCAGAAATGTCTGCACTGGTGTCAGTAGGTGACTGAGGCAGGGATGACTGGGAGATAGTGGGTGACTGAAGCATGTATGAGTGGGAGATAGTGGGTGACTGAGGCCGGGGTGACTGGGAGATAGTGGGTGACAGGGAGATAGTGGGTTACTGAGGGAGGGGTGATAGGAAGGGGTTGGGTAAGTATGGGAAGAAAGTGGGTGACAGGTATAATAAATGACTAAGGCAGGGGTGATAGGGAGATAGTGGATGACTGTGGCAGGGGTGACAGGGACAGTAAGAGACTGAAGCAGGGGAGACAGGGATAGTGGCTGACTGAGGCAGGGGTGACTGGGAGATAGTGGGTGACTGAGGCAGGGTTGACAGGGATAGTGGGTGACTGAAGCAGGGGTGATAGGGTGACAGTGGGTGACTAAAGCAGGGGTGACTGGTATAGTGGGTGACTGAGGCAGGGATCGCAGATATAGTGGTTGACTGAGGCAGCGGTGACTGGGAGATAGTGGGTAACTGAGGCATGGGTGACAGGGAAAGTGTGTGACTCAGGCAGGGGTGATAGGGAGATAGTGGGCTGCATATCTCTGCCTCACTGCAGCAGCACATTCCTGCTTCAATGACAGCAGCACATCCCTACCTCACTTATAGCAGCACATCCCTGCCTCGCTGACAGCAGCACATCCCTGCCTCGCTGACAGCAGCACATCCCTGCCTCGCTGACAGCAGCACATCCCTGCTTCACTGACAGCAGCACATCCCTGCTTCGCTGACAGCAGCACATCCCTGCTTCGCTGACAGCAGCACATCCCTGCCTCGCTGACAGCAGCACATCCCTGTCTCGCTGACAGCAGCACAGCACTGCTTCGCTGACAGCAGCACATCACTGCTTCACTACCAGCAGCACATCCCTGCCTCACTGGCAGCAGCACATCCCTGCCTTACTGACAGCTGTATATAGGGCCTAATTCAGACCTGATCCCTGCTGTGCATATTCACACAACAGGAGATCAGGTCTGAAGTGCGTGTGTGCTGGTGCCGCAGTGCACCGGCACATGCCAGAGATGCGATCAGCATCTCTGCCCAGTGAGCGCCTCTGCCTGATTGACAGGCAGAGGCGGTCACTGGGCAGGAGGAGTCGGGCCAGCGGCGTTGTGCCGCCATTTTGGGGGCACAGTCAGGACAACGCAGACATGACCGGACCGTATGGGGGCGGGCCGTGACGGCTGCGTGACCCGGACAGCAACGGGCCTTATTTACTAAAATCTCAGATAAATTTTATGGCATTTATGTGCAGTCTAGTTTGCACAGTTGATAGAGTGTTGATCTTGCACTATCAATGTAAGCCTCACATAGGTTTGATACACATGTAAGTTTGTTTTTATTTTACTACATTGTGGTTTGTGGCTCTATACCATGTAATGCATGTATTTTAACAGTAGTCAAGTCTTCCAATGTGCTTGTTAGTGAAACCCAATAGATAGCTTTATTTTATTTTGTTTCTTCAAATATTGAATGCATATGTCTTATAACTTTTTTTTTTTCAATATACAGGTTGAGTATCTGTATATACATTTTTATTATAAGATTTTCAATGACACAAGTACATCCAAGTTGCAGATTATGGATTGTGAAGGACAAATCAACCATATAAACAATTTAAGCAATTTAAATTGCATGCAGGTAGTAGAATATCAAACTCCTTGGATGAGAGTTGGTCGTAATAAACTAGGATAGAAAAGAATAAAGTAGAAAATAAGATTTTAAACCTACCGGTAAATCTTTTTCTCGTAGTCCGTAGAGGATGCTGGGGACTCCGTAAGGACCATGGGGATAGACGGGCTCCACAGGAGACATGGGCACTTTAAGAAAGACTTTAGTTCTGGGTGTGCACTGGCTCCTCCCTCTATGCCACAGTTAGAGAAACTGTGCCCAGAGGAGACGGACAGTATGAGGAAAGGATTTTGTTAATCCAGGGCAAGATTCATACCAGCCACACCAATCACACCGTATAACTTGTGATAAACTACCCAGTTATCAGTATGAAAAAACAACATAGCATCAGTGCAGGACCGATGCAACTATAACATAACCCTTATTGAAGCAATAACTATATACAAGTATTGCAGAAGTAGTCCGCACTTGGGACGGGCGCCCAGCATCCTCTACGGACTACGAGAAAAAGATTTACCAGTAGGTTTAAAATCTTATTTTCTCTAACGTCCTAGAGGATGCTGGGGACTCCGTAAGGACCATGGGGATTATACCAATGCTCCAAAACGGGCGGGAGAGTGCGGATGACTCTGCAGCACCGATTGAGCAAACATGAGTTCCTCCTCAGCCAGGGTATCAAACTTATAGTATTTTGCAAAGGTGCGTGAACCCGACCAAGTAGCAGCTTGACACAGCTGTAGTGCCGAGACCCCTCGGGCAGCCGCCCAAGAAGAGCCCACTTTCCTCGTGGAATGGGCCTTGACCGATTTCAGTAACTGCAATCCAGCCATAGAATGCGCTTGCTGAATCGTGTTACAAATCCGGTGAGCAATAGCCTGCTTTGAAGCAGGGGCACCAATCTTGTTGGTTGCATACAGGACAAACAGCGCTTCAGTTTTCCTGACTCTAGCCGTCCTGGCCACGTAAATTTTCAAAGCCCTAACCACATCAAGTAACTCGGAATCCTCCAAGTCACGCGTAGCCACAGGCACCACAATAGGTTGGTTCATATGAAAAGATGAGACCACTTTTGGTAGGAATTGAGGACGGGTCTGCAATTCCGCTCTATCCACATGGAATACCAAATATGGGCTTTTATGTGACAAAGCCACTAATTCCGACACTCGCCTAGCCGAAGCCAAGGCTAATAACATGACCACCTTCCATGTGAGATATTTTAACTCCACTGTTTTAAGTGGTTCAAACCAGTGTAATTTTAGAAAACTTAACACCACGTTAAGGTCCCAAGGTGCCACCGGAGGCACAAAAGGAGGCTGAATATGCAGCACTCCTTTTACAAAAGTCTGAACTTCTGGAAGAGAAGCCAATTCTTTTTGAAAGAAAATGGATAAGGCCGAAATCTGGACCTTAATAGAGCCTAATTTTAGGCCCAAATTCACTCCAGTTTGTAGGAAGTGAAGGAAATGGCCCAGATGGAATTCTTCCGTAGGAGCATTCCTGGCCTCACACCAAGAAACATAATTTCGCCATATACGGTGTAATGTTTTAACGTTACATCCTTCCTAGCCTTTATCAGCGTAGGGATGACCTCAACCGGAATGCTAGGATCCGGCATTCAACCGCCATGCCGTCAAACGCAGCCGCGGTAAGTCTTGGAACAGACAGGGCCCCTGATGCAACAGGTCCTGTCTTAGAGGGAGAGGCCACAGATCTTCTGTGAGCATTTCCTGCAGATCCGGATACCAGGTCCTCCGTGGCCAATCTGGAACAATGAGGATTGTTCTCACTCCTCTTTGTCTTATTATCCTCAACACCTTGGGTATGAGAGGAAGAGGAGGAAATACCGACCGGAACACCCACGGTGTCACTAGGGCGTCTACAGCTACTGCCTGAGGGTCTCTTGACCTTGCGCAATACCTCTGTAGCTTTTTGTTGAGCCGGGACGGCATCATGTCTATCTGTGGCAGTTCCCACCGACTTGTAATCTGTGCAAAGACTTCCTGATGAAGTCCCCACTCTCCCGGATGTAGGTCGTGTCTGCTGAGGATGTCTGCTTCCCAGTTGTCCACTCCCGGAATGAACACTGCTGACAGTGCGCTTGCGTGATTCTCCACCCAGCGAAGAATTCTGGTGGCTTGTGCCATCGCCACTCTGCTTCTTGTGCCGCCTTGGCGGTTTACATGAGCCACTGCGGTGACGTTGCCTGACTGGATCAGAACCGGTTGGTCGCAAAGTAAGGTCTCCGCTTGACGTAGGGCATTGTATATGGCCCTTAGTTCCAGGATGTTGATGTGAAGACAAGTCTCTTGACTTGACCAAAGACCTTGGAAATTTCTTCCCTGTGTGACTGCTCCCCAACCTTGGAGGCTTGCGTCTGTGGTCACCAGGATCCAGCCCTGAATGCTGAATCTGCATCCCTCGAGAAGGTGAGCACTCTGCAGCCACCACAAGAGTGATACCCTGACCCTGGGGGACAGGGTGATCAACCAATGCATCTGTAAATGTGACCCGGACCACTTGTCCAGTAGGTCCCATTGGAAAGTCCTCGCATGGAACCTGCCGAATGGAATGGCCTCGTATGATGCCACCATCTTTCCCAGGACTCGAGTGCAGTGATGCACTGACACCTGTTTTGGTTTCAATAGGTTCCTGACAAGAGTCATGAGTTCCTGGGCCTTTTCTATCAGGAGATAAACCTTCTTCTGGTCTGTGTCCAGAATCATGCCCAAGAAAGACAGACGAGTAGTAGGAATCAACTGCGACTTCGGGAAATTGAGAATCCAGCCGTGTTGCTGTAACACTTTCAGTGAAAGTGATACGCTGTTCAGCAACTGCTCTCTTGATCTCGCTTTTATGAGATCGCCCAAGTACGGGATAATTGTGACACCTTGCTTGCACAGGAGCACCATCATTTCCGCCATTACCTTGGTGAAAATTCTCAGGGCCATGGAGAGACCAAACAGCAACGTCTGAAATTGGCAATGACAGTCCTGTACCGCAAATCTGAGTTACGCCTGATGAGGTGGATAAATGGGGACATGAAGGTATGCATCCTGTACACAAATGCGGACAACAGGTGTCAAGCCGTGTGTTGCCTTTGTCAAGCTGTAATAAGTAGGGATAAGGACGTTAACCACCTCGGAACATCCTCCCTTATACGTCACCTGCAGCGCATTCATCATAAGTCAGTGACAAGTTCAAAAACTTTGGATGACAGCGGAAGCAGTCCACTAACCACTAAATCCCTTCCTCTTGTAACCAAGCTCCTGCAAACCACACCACCAACTCCCTCAGTGTCAATTTCCTCCTTAGACAGGAGAGCCAATAGTCCTGCAGGCCATGTCACTGGCAAGTCTGACGAGTCCTCTCCTGCCTGGGATTCCTCCGATGCATCCTTGAGTGTAACGCCTACTGCTGCTGGCGCTGCTGTTGTTGCTGCTGGGAGTCGATCATCATCCCAGAGGGGAAGTCGGAAGACCACTTGTACTTCTTCCAGTAAGCAATTGACTGTCCAACAGTCCTTTGCGAGGAAGATGAAATATCACAGCAGTCATCCTGCTGCAAAGCGGATAACTCAGGTCTGGGTGGTGAAAAACGTGGTTCCGGTATCCATCGTTAATTTAGAGGCAACTAGAGACTTGATTGAGGTACTGTGTCCACGGTACCAAATACCCTCTAGGTTCCATTTCTCTAGGCAGGCGATACCGAAAATGTACACAGACCTCAGAAAAAGAGTCACCAGTGTCCTAAAAAATGCAGTTGTACCCAATGTCCACTTGTCTGTGGTTAAGTGGAGCAGGGCAGACTCAGGACTATATGACTGTGACAGCCCACTGGGTAGATGTATTGCCTCCCGCAGCAAGAACAGCAGCGGCGGCACCAGTAGCAGCATCTCGCAATTGACAACTCGTTCCTAGGCAGGCTACGCTTTGTATCACCGCTTTCCATAAGAGGCACACAGCTGACAACCTCTTACGGAAACTGAGGAACATCATCGCAGAATGGCTTACCCCAATTGAACTCTCCTGGGGATTTGTGACATCGGACAACGCCACCAATATTGTGCGTGCATTACATCTGGGCAAATTCCAGCACGTCCCATGTTTTGCACATACATTGAACTTGGTGGTGCAGAATTATTTAAAAAACGACAGGGGCGTGCAAGAGATGCTGTCGGTGGCCCGAAGAATTGCGGGCCACTTTCTGCCTTCAGCCACCGCATGCCGAAGACTGGAGCACCACCAAACATTCCTGAACCTGCCCTGCCATCATCTAAAGCAAGAGGTGGTAACGAGGTGGAATTCAACCCTCTATATGCTTCAGAGGATGGAGGAGCAGCAAAAGGCCATTCAAGCCTATACATCTGCCCACGATATAGGCAAAGGAGGGGGAATGCACCAGACTCAAGCGCAGTGGAGAATGATTTCAACGTTGTGCAAGGTTCTGCAACCCTTTGAACTTTCCACACGTGAAGTCAGTTCAGACACTGCCAGCCTGAGTCAGGTCATTCCCCTCATCAGGCTTTTGCAGAAGAAGCTGGAGACATTGAAGGAGGAGCTAAAACAGAGCGATTCAACTAGGCATGTGGGACTTGTGGATGGAGCCCTTAATTTGCTTAACCAGGATTCAATCTGTTGAAATCAGAGCACTACATTTTGGCCGCCGTGCTCGATCCTAGATTTAAAACCTACATTGTATCTCTCTTTCCGGCAGACACAAGTCTGCAGAGGTTCAAAGACCTGCTGGTGAGAAAATTGTCAAGTCAAGCGGAACGTGACCCGTCAACAGCTCCTCCTTCACATTCTCCCGCAACTGGGGGTGCGAGGAAAAGGCTAAGAATTCCGAGCCCACCCGCTGGCGGTGATGCAGGGCAGTCTGGAGTGAGTGCTAACATCTGGTCCAGACTGAAGGACCTGGCAACGATTACTGACATGTCGTCTACTGTCACTGCATATGATTCTGTCACCTTTGAAAGAATGGTGGAGAAAAAGAGGCAATTTGGAGGCCCTTGCACAAACTGGCTTTATTCTACCTAAGTTGCCCTCCCTCCAGTGTGTACTCCGAAAGAGTGTTTAGTGCGGCCGCTCACCTTGTCAGCAATCGGCGTACAAGGTTACTTCCAGAAAATGTGGAGAAGATGATGATCATCAAAATTAATTATAATCAATTCCTCCGTGGAGACATTCACCAGCAATTGCCTCCAGAAAGTACACAGGGATCTGAGATGGTGGATTCCAGTGGGGACAAATTAATAATCTGTGAGGAGGGGGATGTACACAGTGAAAGGGGTGAGGAATCGGAGGATGATGAGGTGGACATCTTGCCTCTGTAGAGCCAGTTTGTGCAAGGAGAGATTGATTGATTCTTTTTTGGTGGGGGCCCAAACCAACCAGTCATTTCAGTCAGTCGTGTGGCAGACCCTGTCGCTGAAATGATGGGTTCGTCAATGTTTTTCTTTTCAATCTAAACCCCTGCAGTTTTCTGTAAGCATCTGCTTCGCTATGATGATCAACAAGTCACAAGGGAAAACACTCAGGGCTGGAGGCGTAGATCTTAGGACCAGCTGCTACAAGCATGGCAGAGGTGTCACTATCACTGGTGACACCCAGAGAGGCGGCGAGGGAGATTGTAATGCAGTGCGCGCAGATAAGCAGCGCAATGGTAAAAAGGAGGCATGGTCTCATAGGTAGGGGCGTGGCCTGAATCACCATTTTGTTGCTGCGGGTATCCCGGGGGTTGGGGGCTGTACCCGGGGACTAGTGTGTGAGTGGTGCTGGCTCCTGCACAGTGACAGAAACTGGGTGTTGCACGTAATGTCACAGTGAAACACCCATATTCTGTCACTGAAGAATAGCCGGCACTTTGGTGTCACCCCACTTGGCGGGTGACACTCGGGTGTGTGCCGCAACCCCGTTGTGATGCCACTGACCCATGGGAAGCTTTACGTGGCTTACCCATGTGTTAGTAGCCCCAAGCATCTTTTGTGTTAGTCCCTGAAGAAAAACTTCAAATATTGTTTACAATTTTGTAATCAATGGCCTAATTCAGTAAGGATTGCAAATTCTGCTAAGTAACAGAATTTGCAATCCTTTGGTTCGCATGCTGGGGCCACCCATCACAGGGCATGGCCACCCAGCATGCCGCCTCCCTTCTTTACCACGCTGAAATTGCAGTCTCAGTGCAGTTCAGCGTGATCATAAAAAATGAGTTAGCCTCCTGTTGGTGCAGACTGTACGTGTGCGCAGGAAGCCGCCACCATTTTTGTGATCGCAACGGCTGCATGTGATGTCATGCAGCCGCTCTGACCACGCCTCCTGTTTCTCCGTTGAAGCCCTGCCCCCGCACCGCTCCATCTCCGACTTTGAAATGGAGTGTTGCTGACCCCCCCCCCCCCCGCACCGATTGACAGTCACAGAAAATGCAGGCGCATGCGTATGCTCTTAGCAAATTTTGCAGTTGGATTGCTTATTGTGATTGCAATCCAACCTGAATCAGGCTCTATTACCTATCACAATGCACTGCAGGTAGTACAAAATGGGGTTAATATAGGAGAAAACCCCCCAGAGCTGTGCTCCTTAACTGTCCCTGGTGGCTAGTGGAGCGGCTGCCCAGTAATCAGTGTCCACGCCAGTGCGCACACGGCCCGCCCCCTACAGCCATGCTGGATCACGGTATAGTGTGGGCACAGAAGCCCCTTACCTCCCTTTCATCAGCGGCCTCGTGATCCCGGAGGGCGGTGTGTGTGTGACTGACCTTAGGAAGAAACCGGAGCCTCCGCTGCAGTGACCCAGCAACCAGGGCACGGGAGTATACTGCGCCGCTGGGAGTGATGGAGCTGCAGTAAAGATGTCTATTAGACCTAGCCTGCTGCAGCCCTTGTACATTCTTATAGGTGATATTTAAGTAGACAAGTCAAAATTTCAAACCCCCTCTTATGGTGTAGGGTACATGGCCTTCTCTGAAGTAATCAGAGTTAGATTTGATTCAGTTATTTTATAAAAAAACAGCTAGGAAGCACAATTTAGCAGTGGGTTGCAGAGAAAAAAAATATGCTGGCAGAAAAATCCAATCGAGTGATTAAACAGCTCTTCATTTTCTGGCTTTATTTTTATGCTAACAAATTTGTTCTCTGAAAAGTGTCCACAAAGCCAAGTCTCTGATTAACACCTTTGTAAGGATGGTTTTTCACCTATTACTAAATTAAACTTGCTTCATTGGAAAGGCAGCAAGATGCATCCTCATTTCAATGTCTACTGAAATAATACAAGTTGACACCAGGAAACATTAACGCCACTGCTTCCTTGCTGCTTTCTCATGTGGAAGTCTGTTTAATGTGAAAACAAGGTGATATCTAATTAGCACACAGGTAAGGAATTAAGAAAATCTTTATTTAAGGGTGAAGATGTTTCTCACAAATTTGTTGACCCAATGCATCATTGAAATTCAAGCTGGAAAGATGATTTTAATATATCACTTGTACATTTTGTATTGCTCTTCTGATGACAATGTAGTTTGTTTTTGTCAATTACCATTTTAATAATAGGGTAAAGAAAATGAAGTGGATTTTTGAAAGAAAACAATACTGTCAATATACTATTAAAACAAATTAAAATGGTAAAAGTTATTGTACTTTAAGTAAAAATAAAAGAGCCAAAATATCAATCCCAGTTTTGGATTACTTTAATTAACAAAAAAAAAAATGCATATAGCAGAAGATAGTTTCAATCTGCCTACCTCTGGGTTATGGGCCCAGCATGCTTCCATTGCTGTACTCTGCTGCACATGTAAGTGCAAGAGATCCTGAAGCACTCACTCATCATGGGAAAGTACCAATGTGTTTCTTCGTTGGTTGATGGAAGAAACATCTTACAAAAACTCTCCAGATTATTGACTTTTTAAAGTTTTTCTAGGAAACGTTTTAGATGAATGCTTATTAGCCTTTGTCAGTATGTACTTTTGCAAAGTGTCTCTGTGGCGCAATCAGTTAGTATGTACGGCTATTAACCAAAAGGTTGGTGGTTCAATCCCACCCAGGGACGTAATTGACCTTGTTATCAGATTTTGGTGATCTTTAAGTAGACAAGTCAAAATTTCAAACCCCCTGTTATGGTGTAGGGTACCTGGCCTTCTCTGATGTAATCAGAGTTAGATTTGATTCAGTGATTTTATAAAAACAGCTAGGAAGCACAATTTAGCAGTGGTTTGCAGAGAAAAAAAATATGCTGGCAGAAAAATCCAATTGAGTGATTAAACAGCTCTTTATTTTCTGGCTTTATTTTTATGCTAACAAATTTGTTCTCTGAAAAGTGTCCACAAAGCCAAGTCTCTGATTAACACCTTTGTAAGGATGGTTTTTCACCTATTACTAAATTAAACTTGCTTCATTGGAAAGGCAGCAAGATGCATCCTCATTTCAATGTCTACTGAAATAATACAGGTTGACACCAGGAAACATTAACGCCACTGCATCCTTGCTGCTTTCTCATGTGGAAGTCTGTTTAATGTGAAAACAAGGTGATATCTAATTAGCACACAGGTAAGGAATTAAGAAAATCTTTATTTAAGGGTGAAGATGTTTCTCACAAAATCGTTGCCCCGATGCATCATTGAAATTCAAGCTGGAAAGATGATTTTAATATATCACTTGTACATTTTGTATTGCTCTTCTGGTGACAATGTAGTTTGTTTTTGTCAATTACCATTTTAATAATAGGGTAAAGAAAATTAAGTGGATTTTTGAAAGAAAACAATACTGTCAATATACTATTAAAACAAATTAAAATGGTAAAAGTTATTGTACTTTAAGTAAAAATAAAAGAGCCAAAATATCAATCCCAGTTTTGGATTACTTTAATTAACAAACAAAAAAATGCATATAGCAGAGGATAGTTTCAATCTGCCTACCTCTGGGTTATGGGCCCAGCATGCTTCCATTGCTGTACTCTGCTGCACATGTAAGTGCAAGAGATCCTGAAGCACTCACTCATCATGGGAAAGTACCAATGTGTTTCTTCGTTGGTTGATAGAAGAAACATCTTACAAAAACTCTCCAGATTATTGACTTTTTTAAGTTTTTCTAGGAAACGTTTTAGATGAATGCTTATTAGCATTTGTCAGTATGTACTTTTGCAAAGTGTCTCTGTGGCGCAATCAGTTAGTGTGTACGGCAATTAACCAAAAGGTTGGTGGTTCAATCCCACCCAGGGACGTAATTGACCTTGTTATCAGATTTTGGTGATCTTTAAGTAGACAAGTCAAATTTCATACCCCCTGTTATGGTGTAGGGTACCTGGCCTTCTCTGATGTAATCAGAGTTAGATTTGATTCAGTGATTTTATAAAAACATCTAGGAAGCACAATTTAGCAGTGGGTTGCAGAGAAAAAGAAATATGCTGGCAAAAAAATC
Organism: Pseudophryne corroboree; assembly: GCF_028390025.1. NCBI lineage: Eukaryota > Metazoa > Chordata > Amphibia > Anura > Myobatrachidae > Pseudophryne > Pseudophryne corroboree. Next base: position 44,963 of record NW_026969023.1, read on the forward strand.
AAATTGCGTGATTAAACAGCTCTTCATTTTCTGGCTTTATTTTTATGCTAACAAATTTGTTCTCTGAAAAGTGTCCACAAAGCCAAGTCTCTGATTAACACCTTTGTAGGGATGGTTTTTCACCTATTACTAAATTAAACTTGCTTCATTGGAAAGGCAGCAAGATGTATCCTCATTTCAATGTCTACTGAAATAATACAGGTTGACACCAGGAAACATTAACGCCACTGCATCCTTGCTGCTTTCTCATGTGGAAGTCTGTTTAATGTTAAAACAAGGTGATATCTAATTAGCACACAGATAAGGAATTAAGAAAATCTTTATTTAAGGGTGAAGACGTTTCTCACAAAATTGTTGACCCAATGCATCATTGAAATTCAAGCTGGAAAGATGATTTTAATATATCACTTGTACATTTTGTATTGCTCTTCTGGTGACAATGTAGTTTGTTTTTGTCAATTACCATTTTAATAATAGGGTAAAGAAAATGAAGTGGATTTTTGAAAGAAAACAATACTGTCAATATACTATTAAAACAAATTAAAATGGTAAAAGTTATTGTACTTTAAGTAAAAATAAAAGAGACAAAATATCAATCCCAGTTTTGGATTACTTTAATTAACAAAAAAAAATGCATATAGCAGAGGATAGTTTCAATCTGCCTACCTCTGGGTTATGGGCCCAGCATGCTTCCATTGCAGTACTCTGCTGCACATGTAAGTGCAAGAGATCCTGAAGCACTCACTCATCATGGGAAAGTACCAATGTGTTTCTTCGTTGGTTGATGGAAGAAACATCTTACTAAAACTCTCCAGATTATTGACTTTTTAAAGTTTTTCTAGGAAACGTTTTAGATGAATGCTTATTAGCCTTTGTCAGTATGGACTTTTGCAAAGTGTCTCTGTGGCGCAATCAGTTAGTATGTACGGCTATTAACCATAAGGTTGGTGGTTCAATCCCACCCAGGGACCTAATTGACCTTGTTATCAGATTTTGGTGATCTTTAAGTAGACAAGTCAAAATTTCAAACCCCCTGTTATGGTGTAGGGTACCTGGCCTTCTCTGATGTAATCAGAGTTAGATTTGATTCAGTGATTTTATAAAAACAGCTAGAAAGCACAATTTAGCAGTGGGTTGCAGAGAAAAAAAATATGCTGGCAGAAAAATCCAATTGAGTGATTAAACAGCTCTTCATTTTCTGGCTTTATTTTTATGCTAACAAATTTGTTCTCTGAAAAGTGTCCACAAAGCCAAGTCTCTGATTAACACCTTTGTAAGGATGGTTTTTCACCTATTACTAAATTAAACTTGCTTCATTGGAAAGGCAGCAAGATGCATCCTCATTTCAATGGTAAGTCAAGCTTCTTGCCCTATGTTCCCTGTCAACGGATGAAGACGCATCATTATCTACCGCAGTCATTTTTGCCCAATAGATATGCAAGAAGTTTAGATTCCCCTTTCTTTGCAGGTAAAGGAAGGAAAAGGAAGAGGTCTGTAGCCTCTTCAAGATCGCAGGACCAGAGATTGTCCTCTGCTTCTGCCAAATCCACTGCATGACACTGGGGCTTTCTTGCAGGAGCCCACACCAGTGGGGGCACGTCTAAAACTCTTCAGTCAGTTCTGGATTCATTCGGACCTGGACTCGTGGGTTTTACAAATAGTGTCCCAAGGGTACAAACTGGGGTTTCAAGACGTTCCCCCTCACCGATTGTTCAAATTGGCCTTAGTCAGCAGGGAGAAGGTTTTTATTCAAGCCTCTTCGTGGTCCCGAAGCCGGACTGCTCAGTCAGACCAATCTTAAATCTGAAATCCCTCAATTTCTTCCTAAAGAAATTCAATTTCAAGATGGAATTTCTCAGGGCAGTGATCTCCAGTCCGGAGGACGGAGATTTCATGGTTTTGGTAGACATAAAGGATGCCTACTTACATGTTCCCATTTAGCCACTGCCTCAAGCTACCTAAGGTTTGCAATTCAGGATTGTCATTACCAATTTCAGACATTGCCGTTTGGTCTGTCCACGGCTCCGAGGATTTTCACCAGGGTGATGGCGGAAATTATGGTTCTCCTTCGCAAGCAAGGAGTCACAATTATCCCGTACTTGGATGATCTCCTGATAAAGGCGAGATCCAGGGACCAGTTGGTGCAAAACATTGCACTCTCCCTGACAGTTCTTCAACAACATGGTTGGCTCCTAAACTTGCCAAAATCGCAGTTGGTCCCAATGACGCGGTTGTTGTTTTTGGGAGTCATACTGTTAGGCGCCGGGGTCCGCTTGATGGTCTGCGCGGCCCGGCGCCTAGCAACTAGAGACGCCGTGCACGTACAGCCGCCGGCTCCCTAGCAACGCTAGACGCCGGGCGCGCTGAGCCGCACGGACCCTAGCAACGGGGACGCCACTGGCGGACCGCGTTCCCCGTTGCTAGGCTTTAGGAAATTAAGATATTCACCTGCTCTCTGGCCGTGCAGCAAGGCAGCTGCACGGCATTTATTCTAATCAGCCTTTAGCAGCTGATTGGAGGACTCCTTGTTAAATACACTCCCAGGGCTTCTCACAGACGCCGGTAATAGCTTCCTGCATGCTGCCTTTGTTTGCTGAGAGTCTGTTTCCAGTCCTGCTGTATCCGGTCATTCCAGTCCGCAGAAGTCCGGTATTCGGGAGTTATCATCTCATCCCAAGAGGTCGTTTGGTTCCCTGGAGTCCTGACTGATCACCGTTTTATATCCAGTGGTGTTCGTGAGTTGCGGCTCTGCCGTGTGTTGCGGCTCAGCCGCTTTACCTTTTATATTTTGTGTTTGGAGCATTTGCGGAGAGTTCCGCTTCCACAAGTCCTCTCTGGTACTTGGCGGTGCCGGGTAGGAGAATTGGACAAGTGGATATTTTGGTTGTCCTTTTTCCTGGCGGTTTCTCCGCACATATTATAGTTTTGAGTTTGCTTAGCCCCTGGCCTGGTTGTTTAGTTAGAGGGCCTCTTGTTATCACCCTGTCTCAGGTTTCCCTTTGTCTCTCATTAAGACCGGGGGGCATCGAAGTTGGGCAGACATAATCCGCCCTTCAAACGCGGCTGCCAAGGGCTCAAGAAACCATAGTCTCGCAGGGGATTTCTGACAACACGGGTGAGACAACAGAGTTAGGGCGCCGGGGGCTATTTTCCTGTCCTGCTCCCTTCCCCAGCATTCCGTTCCAGTGCTCCAGTCCTTGCCATAAGATCTTCTCTGACCAGAGTGCTGGAATCATAACATTATTACCGGCCATACCAAAACTTAAAATTAAACGGGGTTTAATTTTTTCTCATTCAGTTTTGTGAGAGTTTATCTGCCTCATGAATCCAACAGGTTTAGGGCCAAATCCTGGTCAGCTCTTAGTCAGCCAGATTCAAGAACTTACTCAGATGGTTCAGGATCTTTCTCTTCGGGTGAAGTCGCAGGAAGATCTTTTGCGAGCTTCCCCAAGGGTAGTCCCTGAACCAAAGATGCATTTGCCTGACCGTTTTTCTGGTGATAGAAAAGAGTTTTTTTAATTTTAAAGAATCCTGTAAACTTTATTTTCGTTTAAGACCGACTTCCTCGGGTACTGAATCTCAGCGGGTCGGGTTTATTATTTCTTTGCTCCAGGGGGATCCTCAGACCTGGGCATTTGGTTTAAGAGCAGAGGATCCGGCATTGTTGTCAATTGACGCTTTTTTTGAGTCTTTAGGGCTCTTGTATGATGACCCTGATAGAGAGGCGTCCGCTGAAAGTCAGTTGCGCGCTCTCAGACAGGGTAGAAATCCTGCAGAGGTTTATTGTACGGAGTTTCGCCGTTGGTCGAACGACTGTGGCTGGAATGACCCAGCCCTGCGCAGTCAGTTTCGCCTCGGCTTATCAGAGTCTATAAAAGACAGTCTCCTTCAGTACCCCGCTCCTGAGACTCTCGATAAACTCATGGAGCTTTCTATTAAGATTGATCGTCGTCTCAGAGAGCGGAGGGCTGAAAAAGGAGCACCTGTAAGGTCAAGTCCGTGTGTATATTCCATTCCTGAAGACGTAGAGGAGACCATGCAGATGGGTCTCTCCCGGCTGTCTCCTGAAGAAAGAGCCAGAAGGCAAAATTCTGGTCTTTGTCTGTACTGTGGGGGTAAGGGACATTTTGCTCGTAATTGTCCGAACAAGTCGGGAAACGCTTTGACCAGGTGAATTGTGAGGGGGTTCACCTAGGTCTGCAGCTTATCTCCTCGAATAACTCCCTTTTAGTCCCAGTTAAAGTTTCCTTTGGCAGCCTCAGTTCTTTGGTGTCGGCTTTTGTTGACAGTGGAGCTGCAGGAAACTTTATGGATTTAACTTGGGCTAAGGCCTTAGGCATTCCTCAGTTACCTTTGGGTAGGTGTGTCACCATGCATGGCTTAGATGGGAGTCCGCTGTCTAATGGGATTATTTCTCTCCGTACACCCCCTGTACTACTTACAGTAGGAGCTCTACATTCCGAGAAAATCGAGTTCTTTCTTACACATTGCCCAGCAGTTCCAGTTGTTCTGGGTCACCCTTGGCTGGCCTTTCATAATCCCACCATTGATTGGCGGTCGGGGGAGATTTCACATTGGGGTACTTTTTGTGATAAGGAATGTATCACGTTTCCAGTCAGAGTAGCAGCTATCATTCCAGAACTCATTCCGGTGGAATACCAGGAGTTTGCTGATGTTTTCTCCAAAGGCAATGCGGACATTCTGCCTCCCCATCGGCCTTATGATTGTGCTATTGAGTTAATTTCTGGTGCCGCATTGCCAAAGGGAAGATTATATGCATTATCCGGGCCAGAAACTGCGGCTATGAATGATTATGTAAAGGAGAGCCTTGAGAAAGGATTTATTAGACCATCAAAATCTCCTTTAAGTGCAGGCTTCTTCTTTGTGGAGAAAAAGGATGGCTCGCTTAGACCTTGCATTGATTTTAGAGCCCTGAATAAGATCTCAGTTAAAAACACCTATCCTTTGCCGTTGATTTCTGTACTCTTTGATCAGTTACGTTCTGCTGTGATTTTTTCTAAAATTGACCTTAGAGGAGCGTACAACCTCATCCGAATTAAATCTGGAGATGAGTGGAAAACGGCCTTCAGTACTCAGTCGGGTCACTACGAATACCTGGTGATGCCGTTCGGCCTGTCCAATGCTCCGGCAGTTTTTCAAGACCTCATTAACGATGTGCTCCGTGACTTCCTAGGGAAATTCGTGGTCGTTTACTTAGACGACATCCTGATTTTTTCTAAATCAATGGAACAACATGTTACCCAGGTGCGTCTGGTTCTTCAAAAGTTATGTGAGAATCATTTATATGCCAAGCTGGAGAAGTGTGAGTTTCATGTCACGGAAGTATCTTTTTTAGGGTACATAATTTCCCCTCAGGGATTTTCCATGGAACCAAAGAAACTCCAGGCCATCCTTAGTTGGGCGCAACCCACCAATTTAAAAGCAATTAAGCGTTTTTTAGGGTTTGCGAATTATTATAGGAGGTTCATTCATTCTTTTTCTGACCTGGTTGCTCCCATTGTAGCTCTGACAAAGAAGGAGCGGATCCTACCAACTGGTCGCGTGAAGCTGAGTTGTCCTTCCGGGCCTTGAAACAAGCCTTTGTCTCGGCTCCAGTCCTCAGACATCCTAATCCGGAATTGCCCTTTGTGGTGGAGGTTGATGCCTCGGAGGTTGGAGTGGGGGCTATCCTTTCTCAAAAGGATCCGGAGTCTCTGGAGTTACATCCTTGTGCCTTTATGTCCAGGAAATTCTCCTCCGCTGAATCCAACTATGACGTTGGTAATCGGGAGTTACTGGCGGTAAAATGGGCTTTCGAGGAGTGGAGGCATTGGCTGGAGGGAGCAAAACATACTATTTCGGTATTGACTGACCATAAGAACCTGCAATAGATTGAATCGGCTAAGCGGCTTAATGCCCGGCAGGCACGTTGGGCATTATTTTTTACGCGTTTCAAATTTATAATCACTTTCAGGCCTGGTTCCAAGAATACTAAGGCTGATGCCCTGTCACATAGCTTTCTTCCGGTTCACAATAACAATCCTGTTACCCCCATACTTCCATCTTCGGTCATCTGGGCGGGCCTCACACAAGATTTATTTACCCAGTTAAAACAGCTTCAACACCAAGCTCCTAGAATTACTCCTGCTGGTCGTCTTTACGTCCCTGAGTTTTTGAGAGTTACTGTTTTAACGGAATTCCATGATAACAAAGTTTCAGGGCATCCAGGAGTCTCTAAGACATTGGAGTTAGTCTCTCGCTCAGTATGGTGGCCTGGTCTTTCTAAAGACGTCAAGGAATTTGTTTATTCATGTCAGGTTTGTGCACAGCATAAGGTTCCCCGTTCCTTGCCCATCGGGCAACTTATGCCCTTAAATGTTCCTCTCAGGCCGTGGTCTCATATTTCCATGGATTTTGTGGTTGACCTTCCCCTTTCAGCCGGATTCCGAGTCATATGGGTGGTAGTGGACCGTTTTAGTAAAATGGCTCATTTTATTGCTCTTCCTCGATTGCCTTCTGCCCAAGGGTTGGCAGTTTTGTTTCTCCGCCATGTATTCAGGCTTCATGGGTTACCTACTGATATTGTTTCTGATCGGGGTCCACAATTCATCGCACAATTCTGGAAATGTTTTTGTGCCTCATTGAAGATGAAATTGTCGTTAACATCCGGTTACCACCCACAATCCAACGGGCAAACCGAACGAGTTAACCAATCATTGAAACAATATTTGCGCTTGTATTCAGCCAAACTCCAGAATGATTGGTCCGAGTTTCTTCCGTTGGCTGAATTTGCTTACAATAATTCTTGTCATTCCTCCACTAAAGAGTCTCCATTCTTTTCAGTTTTTGGTTTTCACCCCAGAGCTAATTCTTTTTTTCATCATTCCTCAGTCTCCTCGCTTACCTTAACCTCCCATCTCAGAGCCATTTGGAAAAAGGTGCACCTTGCTCTCAGAAAAGCGGCCTTTCGAGAGAAGAAATTTTCTGACAGGCTCCGACATCCTTGCACTTTTAAGGTGGGAGATAGGGTGTGGTTGTCGACTCGCAACATCAGGCTTCGACAATCCTCAGCTAGACTGGGACCCAAATTTATTGGGCCATTTCTTATTATTAAAAGAGTCAACCCAGTTGCCTTTCGGTTACGTTTACCAAGATCTCTCAGGATTGGAAATACGTTTCATTGTTCCCTGTTGAAACAATACGTTTCTTCCAGTAGATTTCCTCGGAAGATCTCTCAGGGTAGATCTCCAGTGGATGTACAGGGACAACAGGAGTTCTTCGTAGAGAAGGTTCTCGATTCCAAATTGTCCCGGGATCGGCTGTATTTTCTGGTTCACTGGAAAGGCTATGGTCCGGAGGAAAGGTCTTGGGTCCTGGATAAGGATCTTCATGCCCCGAGGCTCAAGAGGGCATTTTTTCGGGAATTTCCTCAGAAACCTGGCTTTAGGGGTTCCTTGACCCCTCCTCAAGGGGGGGTACTGTTAGGCGCCGGGGTCCGCTTGATGGTCTGCGCGGCCCGGCGCCTAGCAACTAGAGATGCCGTGCACGTACAGCCGCCGGCTCCCTAGCAACGCTAGACGCCGGGCGCGCTGAGCCGCACGGACCCTAGCAACGGGGACGCCACTGGTGGACCGCGTTCCCCGTTGCTAGGCTTTAGGAAATTAAGATATTCACCTGCTCTCTGGCCGTGCAGCAAGGCAGCTGCACGGCATTTATTCTAATCAGCCTTTAGCAGCTGATTGGAGGACTCCTTGTTAAATACACTCCCAGGGCTTCTCACAGATGCCGGTAATAGCTTCCTGCATGCTGCCTTTGTTTGCTGAGAGTCTGTTTCCAGTCCTGCTGTATCCGGTCATTCCAGTCCGCAGAAGTCCGGTATTCGGGAGTTGTCATCTCATCCCAAGAGGTCGTTTGGTTCCCTGGAGTCCTGACTGATCACCGTTTTATATCCAGTGGTGTTCGTGAGTTGCGGCTCTGCCGTGTGGTGCGGCTCAGCCGCTTTACCTTTTATATTTTGTGTTTGGAGCATTTGTGGAGGGTTCCGCTTCCACAAGTCCTCTCTGGTACTCGGCGGTGCCGGGTAGGAGAATTGGACAAGTGGATATTTTGGTTGTCCTTTTTCCTGGCGGTTTCTCCGCACATATTATAGTTTTGAGTTTGCTTAGCCCCTGGCCTGGTTGTTTAGTTAGAGGGCCTCTTGTTATCACCCTGTCTCGGGTTTCCCTTTGTCTCTCATTAAGACCGGGGGGCATCGAAGTTGGGCAGACATAATCCGCCCTTCAAACGCAGCTGCCAAGGGCTCAAGAAACCATAGTCTCGCAGGGGATTTCTGACAACACGGGTGAGACAACAGAGTTAGGGCGCCAGGGGCTATTTTCCTGTCCTGCTCCCTTCCCCAGCATTCCGTTCCAGTGCTCCGGTCCTTGCCATAAGATCTTCTCTGACCAGAGTGCTGGAATCATAACACATACTGGACACAGAAGAGGTTTTCTTCCAGTGGAAAGGCTATGGAGATCCAGAGTCTGGTCAAACAAATTCTGAAACCAGCAAGAGTGTTAATCCATCAATGCATTCAGTTGCTGGGGAAGATGGTTGTGGCCTACGAGGCCATTCAGTTTGGCAGGTTCCATGCCAGAGTGTTCCAGTGGGACCTGTTGGACAATTGGTCCGGATCCCACCTACACATGCACCGGAGGATAATCCTGTCTTCCAAGACCAGAATCTCACTCCATTGGTGGCTGCACAGTTCTCACCTCCTAGAGGGGCGATGGTTCGGGATCCAGGACTGGATCCTAGGGACCACAGATGCAACCCTCCGAGGCTGGGGAAAACGTCCAAGGAAGATGGTCAAGTCAGGAAAGTTGTCTCCACATAAATGTTCTGGAGTTAAGGGCCATTTAATAACTGCAGACACAGTACACACTGGGACGGGTGCCCAGCATCCTCAACAGACTAAGAGAAAAGGATTTACCGGTAGGTATTAAAATCCTAGTTTCTCTAACGTCCTAGAGGATGCTTGGGACTCCGTAAGGACCATGGGGATAGACGGGCTCCACAGAGTTCATGATCTTCACTGAGGTAGCGCACAGCACTGCAGCTGTGCGCCATTGCTCCCATACACCTCACATACTCCGGTCACTGTAAAGGTGCAGGGCGCAGGGGGGGCGCCCTGGGCAGCAATATATACCTCTTTTTGGCAAAAATATAACATATATACAGCTGGGCACTGTATATATGTATGAGCCCCCACCAATTTTACAGTTTAAGCGGGACAGAAGCCCGCCGCCGAGGGGGCGGGGCTTCTCCCTCAGCACTCACCAGCGCCATTTTTTCTCCACAGCACCGCTGAGAGGAAGCTCCCCGGACTCTCCCCTGCTTATACCACGGTAGAGAAGAGGGTTGAAAAGAGAGGGGGGGCACATAATTCGGCCCAAATTACATACAGCAGCGCTACTGGACAAACATTAAGTTACTGTGTTATTCCTGGGTTATATAGCGCTGGGGAGTGCGCTGGCATACTCTCTCTCTGTCTCTCCAAAGGGCCTTGTGGGGAAACTGTCTTCAGAAAAAGTATTCCCTGTGTGTGTGGTGTGTCGGTACACGTGTGTCGACATGTCTGAGGAAGAAGGCTATATTAGAGAGGAGCGGGAGCAAATGAATGTGGTGTCTCCGCTGACACCTGATTGGATGGATATGTGGAATGTTTTAAATGCTAGTGTAAACTCATTGTACAAAAGATTAGACAAGGCTGAAGCTTTGGGACAGTCAGGGACTCAACCCATGCCTGATCCTATGTTGCAGGGACTGTCCGGGTCTCATAAGCGCCCACTATCCCAGATTGTTGACACAGATACCGACACGGATTCTGACTCCAGTGTCGATTACGATGATGCAAAGTTACAGCCAAAATTGGCAAAATCCATTCGATATATGATTATGGCAATAAAAGATGTTTTGCACATCACAGAGGAACCCCCTGTCCCTGACAAGAGGGTACATATGTACAAGGGAAAGAAGCCTGAGGTAACCTTTGAGGGGGTCACACGAGCTGAACGAGTTATGTGAAAAAGCTTGGGAATCTCCAGATAAAAGACTGCAGATTTCCAAAAGGATTCTTATGGCGTATCCTTTTCCATCAACGGATAGGTTACGATGGAAATCCTCCCGTAGGATGGACAAAGCATTAACACGCACAGCTACAGTTGGAAAATCAAATTTTTTACCTTATGTTCCCTCACAGCATAAGAAAGCTCCGCATTATCAAATGCAGTCCTTTCGGTCACAAAGAAACAAGAAAGTGCGAGGTGCGTCCTTTCTTGCCAGAGGTAGGTGCAGAGGAATAAAGCTGCACAACACAGCTAGTTCCCAGGAACAGAAGTCCTCCCCGGCCTCTACAAAATCTACCTCATGACGCTGGGGCTCCACTGGCAGAGTCCGGCCCATGTGATGTCATGCAGCTGCTCTGACCACGCCTCCTGTTTCTCCGTTGCTGACCCCATTTTGAAACCGTGCCCCCGCACCGCTCCATCTCCGACTTGGAAATGGAGTGTTGTTGACCCCCCTACCCCCCCCCCCTTCACCGATTCACAGGCAGAGGTGATCGCATTATCTGCGGGGTGCCGCAGAAAATGCAGGCGGATGCGTATGCTCTTAGCAGTTTTTGCAGTTGGATTGCGATCCAACCTGAATCAGGCCCCATTACCTATCACAATGCACTGCGGGTAGTACAAAATGGGGTTAATATAGGAGAAAAAACCCCAGAGCTGTGCTCCTTAACTGTCCCTGGTGGCTAGTGGAGCGGCTGCCCAGTAATCAGTGTCCACGCCAGTGCGCACACGGCCCGCCCCCATCAGCGGCCTCGTGATCCCGGAGGGCGGTGTGTGTGTGACTGACCTTAGGAAGAAACCGGAGCCTCCGCTGCAGTGACCCAGCAACCGGGGCACGGGAGTATACTGCGCCACTGGGAGTGATGGAGCTGCAGTAAAGAGGTCTATTAGACCTAGCCTGCTGCAGCCCTTGTAGATTCTTATAAAAAAAGTTCTTCTTTTCTTGCCAAAATTAATAGCTAAGATTAGGCTGCCTGAGGCAGCCCCCTGTTAAGTGGCCTGCTACTGAAGGCACCAACTACAAACTGAGCTCCCTGTTCATGGAAGCGAGGTTATAGAGGAGGGGGCGCTGAGCATCTTGGGAACAGTCAAAAGCTTTGAGCCTGTTGGTGCCTCAGATCAAGATCCTACTCTGGTGTACATATACAATGTGAATCCTTGTGGAGTCCAGTGTACCCCACAGAAGAAATGAATGCGTCACACCCATTGGCAGCAACATTAGAATAGCTGCTGATGGGCACAATTGAGAAAGGAAGGGGGGAAAACATTTGAATCCAGCACATATATGTAATTTGAATATGTAATTTGTACCTTCCTACTTTAAAATGTAATGGATGAACCTCACCCTGTGAGAACTATCTTCATGATCAAGAGATCTCATATGCAAGATAAGTATGTGTTGGGATAGGGCTGTGGAGGGCGGCTGCTCGGGCACACCCCTGTCAAGTTAAGGAGATTCAACTGAGGAAGCACAAGGGAACTCTCATCTGGGAACAACAACTGCAGGGAGAACACATTTTCAGACGAATGTGGGAGGGCAGAAGGCTGCCTAATACTGAAGCACCCCCAAACAACAAACCAAATGCAACAACTACTGCAAGCATTCCTGGGGGAAGGCCTGCAGCAGATGGATTTGCATATAGTGATGTCATCCAAGCAGTGGGCATAGTTGGCTGCAACCCTCGTCTGCATATGAAAAGAGAAAAGGGTCACGCAGGGCATGGCGGCCTTTGTGGGGTTGCGCTTGGATGACCCCTAAATCGCTTTATACACCCCCACCCCCCATCAGTGTGGGCTCATGTTGGCCATGCCCCAGCCCCTGAAGCATTCAAGCTGATTTCTTGCAGCAGGTGGACCCAGAAACAGCTCCAGAGTTGCTCTACAAGACAAGTAAAAGGGTGTGAGCCCTGCAGCACCACCTGTAGTTTGCATACACACATATATAGGACAGCATCTCTTATGTGCCCCAGGGTCAATAAAATAGTATCCTTATCTAGGGTATCCATCCCCTCAGATAAGGTATCCGTCCATGCCGCTACAGCACTACACACCCAGGCCGACGCAATTGCCGGTCTGAGTAAGGTACCTGAATGTGTATAAATGGACTTCAGGGTAATCTCCTGTTTGCGGTCAGCAGACTCTTTGAGGGTAGCCGTATACTGGGACGGGAGGGCTACCTTCTTGGATAAGCGTGTTAATGCTTTGTCCACCCTAGGGGAGGATTCCCATCGTAACCTATCCATTGATGGGAAAGGATACGCCATAAGAATCCTTTTGGAAATCTGCAGTCTTTTATCTGGAGATTCCCAAGCTTTTTCACATAACTCGTTCAGCTCGTGTGACCCCCTCAAAGGTTACCTCAGGCTTTTTCACCTTGTACATATGTACCCTCTTGTCAGGGACAGGGGGTTCCTCT